>NW_028301606.1:38400000-38700000 GCF_987345545.1 Pholcus phalangioides
CCAAACAACAATATACGTATGTTGTCCAATTTTTTGACATTTTTCTGAGACATGTTCAAGACAGAATCACATTTAAGCATAACATGCTAATAATACAACGTACGCATGTAACCAAATCGCAAAATATTTGGGTATCAACTGTACTTTTCCTCAATTGAAATTAAAAACAAGAAACTGTCGGGATGAACAAATTTTTTTTACAGAATTGAAAAATTAATTTTTCTCATTTTCATGAATAATCAGTCTCACCACATATTTGTTCCCATCTCTTTTTCCCCCAAAAATGTTTTGCCACACCTCCAGTTAAGAACCACTGGTCTAGTATCTTGTACAGAAGACACCAGGACTGAGGAGAACACATAAGGCCCCTGACATGCATGCTCATCGTGTGTATACGTTTGCTAGGACCTAGCATAGGTTTGCTTGTTGTAGGCACACTTTGGATGTAAGCTTTTTATGTGTGCCACACCAACACCTTCTATAGCAGAAGCCTCAGCACAAAGCTCGCGACATCACTGAAGTCGTCCAATTCACCCAGTCATGGGATATACTGCAAAAAAGGTAAAGATTTTGCATACATCAGCCTGCTTTATCCAATGGCTGCAGGTGAAATGGACAACTTCAGTGATGTCAAAGCTTCGCGCAGAAGCTTTCTGTTATAGGTGTTGGCGCCGCTCAATACTTGATGAGTAAGAATACATAATTTTTGTATTTAAGAAATGAATGTGATAAACGTGAGAAAAAAAATGTGAGTTTTCTTATGAATGAATGTGAAATTTGATTTTCACCACTTTTCTGCAAATCTCGATAATTTAACTTTTTGAAGCCAAAATAGGTAGTGACTTTGCTGAGCACCTGAACTATAGATTTTTTCTAAGCCTGTAAACCTGCTGGAAAGACCTCCAAGTCCCTTGAAGTCACAAAGTGCATGTCTTTTAGGTTAATATGTTTGTATCTATACCAGGGTTGGCTGGTTTTAGACGAATGGCAGTTCTTGACAGTTCAAACTGCCGCATCAAAAACCTCAAATATTGCTTTTCAATATAAAAATTCCCATTGAAAATACACACATTGATTGCATGTAATGTTTAAAGTCACTATGTTATACAAGGATTGAATCCTTAATGTGATAATAAAACAGTTTTCTACTTCTCTACAGAATTGTTTTGGACAATATAATTTTTTTCATGTAAGATATACAATTTGAATAGAGCATAGGACAAACTGATTAATTAATTATAGCAGTAATATAGCTGCTATATTACAGCTAAAAACAGATAATTAGCTGAAGGAAAAACTATGGAACTATTTGATATTAAATTCAACATTCATTATTTGGCGATTTAACTCTGATTATTCGGCAACATTGGCGATTTAACGCTCGTTATTCGACAAAGTTTCTAAATTAGCAATCGTAATTCGGCGGACATGCTCTTTTTACTCCAGGAATGATTTTTTTTTTTTTTTCACGAAACATCGGGATTTGACGCAATGATGATCGACTACAATAATTTCTGCTGCTTCCAGTGGCGACATTTTTTTTTTTTGAAAACGGAAACTGACTCGCATTTGCGCTTTAAAGCTGCAAGACCATTGCAAACCATCTTCAGTTGCACGATCACGGATATTATTGGGGTTTCGCGATGGAAAGCCCGATAGTTTAAATAAGGCGATAGTTGAAGTACAGTGGAATAAAACACGCTCTTTTCGGAAAGAATCGTTTCGCGGCAAGCAGGAACAAAAATTTTTTGACTTCCTTTCCGAAATTCCGGGCATACTGAAGCGAAATTCGCTATTTGGCGCAGAAAAATACGAAAATACCCTATTGGAGCAGGATGGCGCAAAATGTTAATTTTGGCGAAGAGTTCCCAACCCTGCATTTGTATTATTCGGCATGATATCGGCGATTCCCTCAATTAAAATGAATTTTGATAGGACTCAGTAGAAAAAAAAAAAAGAATGAGTGGGAACCCTATATCATCGTATACGCAGATATTTGCATAAGATTATTTATGCAAATAAGTTTCTCATCATGTGATTGTGTTCAAAACATTCATTTAGGTTTTTGACAGTTGTGACATCACAAATCCAACCCTGATCTATACTCGTTTGGGGTTTAACGTTGAAAAAAAAATTTGTGACGTTTATTTACTTTGTTTTGCAAATGAATTCAGAACTTTTAATTTTGAAAATATTTTCTGCCAGCAATTTTTATTTACATTTTAGTTTTCCGGGGGAATAGAAAATTATTTTTCCATTTTTGCAAGTAAAAAAAAAAAAATTGTTTTTGCAAAATTTGTTTTTAATTGCGGAATTGACCTGCCTCTATGAGTAACCCAAATTCTTTTAAGGGTGGGAAAGGGGGAAGCTATGGTCCCTCTCATTGCACACAATTTTTGTGAAACAATTTTCCGATTTTATTCTTTCTTCACAAATATGAAAAAAAAATCTAATTTTTATCGTACAGTTGATATTCTATAAGCATTCAATGTTCATAAAACAAAATAATAAATTCAAAAGTTTTTCATAGCCTCATCAAGCTCCATTGTTAATAAGTGTGATAACAAAACTAGTTTGTATAGTAAATCCCCCCATCCCATATGAATCCAACCACATGGTAAAAAGCACGGAGAAATGGGTACTGAAAATATACTGAATCACATATGCGATTTAGTAGCATGTTCTTCAATGATCTTGATTTTATATAAATGTGCTAATAATTTGCTTTTTGGTAGCATGTGCACAACAGCGACAATACCGTCAAGTATTTGTATCATTGATTTGAGATTACGGCAATTAAAAAAAAATGCAATGCTGGTACTTAGTTAATATAGTCTCAACATTCATTTGGTCTGGTCATAGGTTTCCGTGACCCAGTGTCACAGAAATTAGCCGCGGACTACCGAACTACTTTTCAACTTTATTTTTTATCGTGGCGTCACGGTGTCTGTTCTCTTTAGTGCTTCTTCAGAACAAATGGAAGTCACTGGGTGCAATGTCCGGGCAGTATGGTGGACGTCTGAAACTGACATGAATATTTTCAGAAGTGCATTGGTGACATTTGCCAAGCGAGAGTGAACATGTCAACGTTCCCCTCCTCTTGAATAGCATTAATTGATGCTGGGAAGTATCGACACATAGGTCTAGCTGTAATTCTCATTGTTTTTTTATGCATTTTTTCCGATAGTTATTTGAATTTGCAATTATTACAAGTCGTAATACAGTTTTCATAATATAAATAGCAAAAAATTATATTTCTTCTCGCATATTTCTCAGGTTTAATGTTTTGTCCACAATTTTCTTTGAATTTTTATTATAATCTATGGTTTTATATATTCGACAATATTTTCGATGACAACTGACTATGTCCAGTATTTTGTGGATTACTATTTAAGATCCCAGTTTACTGTTTTTCTCAATGAAATATATAGTAAACACCGAATCATCAGACCATTTTGTTCCTGAAATACATTTTTGTTTACTCCGATTTCTAGCCGCTCTTTATTTCCACACCCTTCTGCAATTTTAACAGTAATTAACAAGTTGAATTTAAAGCAATAAATTGAAATTTTTGATGAAATTTAGTGATTTCCTGCATTCTCCTCGATATATGATGAACCTAAGTATAATTTTTTTTTTTTTTAAATTTGAACTCATATGGATTATCAATTACAATGATGGACAATTCTATGAAGTGTGCCTGTGGCGAGCAATGGCGATTTAGAGCTTTAACTGGGATTTTTTTTGTTAAATTTTTCCTTCAATTCTGATTTGAATGAAATTATTTCTAACTTTATGTTTACACAATAAATCATTCAAACCCCCTCCCCACTGTCATTAAAAGTAAGCAAATGTGACTCCTCCCCCATTGATGCTGGTAATACTAGAATGGCTTACAGAAAAATGAAAGATGTGTTTATTTTTAGCTTCATGATTGGTGATATGAATTAAGAATAATCTAGGCTATATTTAGAAATCAAAAAGATATGATAATTACAGAGTGTGAATTTGTGACCCAAGAAGTAAAACATGAAACTGCAGTATGATGTGATGGTTTGCTGATTTGCGCAACCTATCCTGAAACACAGCATATATTCAAATAAAATTTTTTTCTTTTGCTTGGATGTAATTTTATGTGTGATTATAAAAGCGACATGTCTTCAGTGAATCAAAATTAGTATGGTATTTCAAAACTTAGAAAGTGGAAAGCATCTTCCACAGCTCCAATGAAAATTACAAGTCCTAAAGCACAAGTTTTGAAAGTTTAGGGTTTCTCCATACTTAAACATACTAAATTTCATTACATTATTTCATTGAACTTATTTTTCTCCCCACTGAAATTTCTTGTTTCATTTCTTACACGAATGCGAGTAATTTCAGTTAGAAATGGACACTATTGACACAGGAATTAAATTGATGAAATCAAGCTGAGTGAGGTCTAACAATTATATTCCATTACAAGTTTTTTTTTTTTACCCCAAGATTAATGAAAACGAATGTCCTCCATATATGCAATATTTTACTTCCTTTTTTAAAGCAAAACGAACACAAATTTTTTTAATGGGTTTTGTAATTTTTCTATAAATTTTGTGAGATAATTTGGGACATAAAATTGATGGAAGCTACTATTTATTTTTTAACAATTTCTTTTCATCTTTATACACAGCAATATTTGAGCCGATAGTTCAATTTTAAATGGACATCAAAGGCTTTCAAAACCAGTTTGTGAAGTTTTTAGTGCTCTTTTGTCATCAGAACATTAAACAGATACACACAGAATATTACTTTTTGCTGTGGGGTTCTTTATTACCTCTATTTAAATTTGATCAAGATATTTAATCTCTTAAACAAAATTCAAAAGTGAAGTAACAGGTTGTCTAAAAATTCATTTTGAATTATTTTCAATGGCAGAATTTGTGAGATTTTCCCCAATTTTTATTTAATGCTTGCTATTTTGTGTTATAGCGAAATACATCAAGGCCCCGCTTCACCGATTTTAAAAAGTGTGTTATAGAGGTTCCACGGTATTTAGCAATCTAATGGTTGTTTCATTAAATTGCTTCATCAAAGCGAGCAACCACAGTTCCAAAAGTACAATCAGTTTTTAGAAGAAATGAGATAAAAACAAGTCAATTCGGTAGCATCGAATATTTCTACGAAGTCTACAAAATTAAACAGGCACAATATGTAATTAGCGAGAACTCGAGTTGGTTTCACCTCAAATAACTTGTAATCCGCTGGCTATAAAGAAAAATTTTTTACAAGAAAAATATTTGAATGACGTGCTGATTATAGATATGCCATTCATGTTACTAAGGACCATATATGTAGAGATACAAAATTGAATTTTTCATACGGTCCCATCCTCTAACTTCCAATTGAAAAGTTGTTCTCAGTCTCTCTCCCCCTGAGCCCAAAAAATCAATCCCTGTTACAATATTCGCCGAGATATCTGAATTCAAACATAGTTAATATTGAGGGAAAGAACAGCACTTGAAGCATAAAATGAGCCAGTCAATTCATTTATATATGTGGTTTTCTTTCTTTCATTTTCAGCATCGTTTTAATATCTCGGCAAATATTATACTTAGAATTTTTTTGTTGTTAGGTTCAGGAGACAGGGCACCAAATTCCTAATTGTAAGCTAGAAGGCAGAGGGATTATATAAAAAGTTAAATTTTGTATCTCAGTACATATAGAGCCCACAGTAAAATTTTTGACACATCTCTAAAATGAGCACGTTGTTCAAATATCTTTTCTAATTGGAAAAAAAATGTTTCTAAAGCCAAAGATTTAAGAAATATTTGAGGTTAAATCGATTCAAGTTTTTTTGTCACCCTGATCTTTTTTTAAATGTTACATCAATTACAGTCAAATTCCAACTTAACAAATAGAAAGAAATTTGAATTTTTTTTCATTAAATCAAGAAAATTGATTATGAAGAAAAACTCTTGAAGCAACAAATTTTAAAGGCTACTTACTTTAGAGGTTGCTGTTAAAACTTATTTCTGACAATTGAAAAAAAACAAAAAACAAAACAACTCAAGACTAAAGTCAGGATGCATAAAAAAATTACTGGAGAGAAGTTTGATGTGTCTAATTTTTTTTTTTAAATCAAATTCCGTTGAAATATTGACTTTTTGTGCTAATTGGAAAACGTTTTTTCTTCTGACCTGCCATTCTTTACTGGTCAAGACAGAGCACAAACTTGAAGCAACTATTTTCTACTGAAATCGAAATATGTCGACAGCCCAATGATTTTTGGTACTAGTGTTACATCGATTTTACTGGAAGCTTCCCACATACATTCTGGGAATGGCTTTATTGTCTCATTCACTCGAAAAGGAAGATTCCTTTTGTTTGTTTAGGCTGTAGGAATATTTCTGGGAAGTTAAATCTTTGCATTGTGGTGTTTAATGACGAGAAATAAGAGGGAAAAAAATTAGATAGTTCAAAAAGACTTTCATTATATCAAGGTTTCTTATTCATTAAATAGGTTTGACCCATTTTCATCAGAATTTTAGAAAAAAATTCTTTAAATCAAGGAATTTGTTGAATGTCAGAGTTTGTTAAATAGGTATCTTACTAATTATAATTACATGCAACGCCCATTTTTTGGTGTATTATCATCTTTCATCTCTCTGTCTTGAAGTTTGGCAGCAAAATAATGTTCCAATTTCACATTTATTACTCTTGTTCTTTTAAGCCTTTTTCCCAGAGAAAAAGGAAGATCAGGTAAATATTAACGTGAATGGATGGTGAAACATCTGCAATTTGTCCAGTTAGGAAATGTATTGTCAAAAATTAATGTTTTGATTTTATGGAAGCAGTTTCTAATACGCCAATTCCAGAAGATTATCATTTTTTCAAACCAAGGTCTAAATAAGATTATTTGTGGTGGATCAGCATTTGTAGCCATGGAACAAGTATTTGGGACAAATTATGTGTAGAAGACAATTTATGGTCTGAGCAAAAAATGAAACAAATTCTTGACATTTGTGATTTGAAAAAAGTTTATCAAGAATATCAAAGATTGAAAAAAAAATTAATTTAGCTGCCACGAAATAAACAATTGGTCAGATTTACAAATGCTTCCACCAAATAAATTAAGAGGGTCTCATACCTTTTAATATTTTAAAAAGTTCTGAAAAATTATAATCTAGTAGAAATAATTAAAAAATATTTAACCATTGATTCATTTTGAATTTTTCATATACATCCAATGATTTTTTTGTGAACATTTTCAAACATTAAGAAAATAAATACATTGTTTATACCAGGCACGATACCAATATAGATTGATTGAATAAAAATCAATTAAAAATGAGGCAAAAGGTTTAGATTTCATTGATCTTATTTTAAATCAAATTTTTAAAAATTAAAAAATTATATTTTATAAATATACCAAGGTATATAAGTTATAAGCCAATATTATGAATGGACCTTAGATATTTGCCTCATTTTATGGACTGAACAGTTTCTGTTGAATCAATTTTTATTCAAATTATATTGATTTCCTGCTATTTGTCCAAGGTATCAATGAATTTTGATGTTTGAAAATTTGCAAAAAAATATGTATTGGCGATAAAGTCAAACACTGTATAAGCACAGCATTACAATTAAAAACATGTATAAAAATTTTAAATAAAACAAAAGTTGAATAAAATTTTTTATGGTATTTCCACTAAAGCATAGTTGTTTTAGGACTTTTGAAAATGTCAATAGGTATCAGACCCCTTAAGGATTTGAATAGAACCATTTTTTACGATGTTAAGTTATTATTTGTACAAGATGGGGAAAGTAAATAGCAAAACTCCTTTGACCAAAGGTCAATTTTAAATTTTTGTTTAGCATCATGTGAAAAGTGTGATCAAAAGGTTTTCAGACCGACACAGTAAAATGTTTTTATGAATTTAAAATATTCTCTCTGGGAGTAAATACACTCATTTCGGTGTCCTGATACACTCAAAATACACTCATTTGTCCTATCACTTTTTGAATTTTACGTAAGTTGTTAAGCTAAAACCAACCCAAATTACATAAAAGTCTGGCGAATCAAAGTACAATACTAATATAAAGTATGATCATTTTATGATATTGACGTATTCAACTATTTATTTATTTCAGTAGTCACTCCAGTTCACAATTTATTCAAACCCATGGCAAACAAATCTGCAACATTTTACCGCATTTACATCATTGTTATAAAAATTGTACTTTTAGATAAATTTCAATTTTTTTTACCACCAGAGAATTTATCAAGTACATAATGGTTAGAATCATTTGAGCAATGTACTCAAGTATTTCTATAAATTGCCATCATTTCTCTCACAGATGTACATGAGTAAATTAGGTCCCAGTTACCTACTGTGATGGGAAAAGCGATCACGCTGATTTGTATAGCATTATACAAGTTTTATTAGGCTAAACCATAATTTGTAATCAGTGAATTTCTGAATATTAACTAGGAAAAGTGTATTTTTCAAATTAATAAAAAGATGTACTCATTCGAACATGATTTTGTTGGACAATATGAACTGATTGTGAAATGAGACAATAAGGTCATATAAAACATTGTGGTACTTTAATATCTGTATTTAATAAAAATACAGAGGAATAGGCTGAAATGTATTTGAATTCCGGAGCTTAAGTGCAACAATTCTGTGTAATTGTGATAGTTAGACATAAATTTTTCTCATTGATTAAATAGATAAAGGATCAGTTTAACTTTTATTGTGCATTTTGCAATTATAGTTAATCATGATTAAAAAAGCAGTTATGTAGAGTGTCAGTGAGAGTGGATTTCAGAAGTTTGCATGCTTTTTCCCCTACAAAGATGGATGAAGCAAATCCAGTTGCTTGGATTATTTTCTTCAAACCTTAACCAAATTGAGGCTCCCCCCCCCCCCAACTTTTCAAGATAATTGAACGCAATCTCAAATGCACAAGAATTATCTGATGCAAGTAAAAATTTGATAACAATATTTTTATAATTAGTCATCTTTCTCATTTATTTTTGGAATATTTTTCTGCTATTACAGTGTATTTATTTAACTTATAGTTTAATTGTTTTGAAGACTTTCAAGAACACCATAGTTTCAATTCTGGTAGTTTCCAGAATTTGTATCTGAATAACAAAAATATATTTTTAAATTTAAATTTCACGAAGTCAAAATTTCTATTGAATAATAGTTAAATAGAGAAAAATGTACAGGAGATAGTTTCCCTTGATTTGCAGCAGAAAAAAAAAGGGATTAGTACAGTGGTTCTTAACTTCTCCCTGTGCTGCACTCTCAGCAAACCAAACTTCAATTTATGATCTTGGCATATCATATGTATAGCAGAATCAGTGACTTGAATCATGAAATATCTTTCATCCAGCACCCTCAGTTAAGAACCATTGTATACTTCAAGATAAATTACCACTAAAAATATTGTGAATAAGCTTGAGTGACCTGGATATACTCGTTTCATTGATTACAATAGAGAAGATTTATGACATTTCCTGAAAAATTATTTGTGTGGTTTTGTTTTTGCCATTGTGCGCTTTGTAAAAGTATAACACAAATTTCCTTCAAAAATAATGTGCTCTATCTTTCACTTGACTGTGTGCATTAAATGTATTGCTTTTTTGATCCGAAGTTTATATAGAAAATATTTTGAATTCGGCCCAATTTCATAGAACAGATGTGGTTTTGATAGATACCCCAGTCCAATATTTTTAATTAAGTCAATCATCCCACATCTAGACACTGAAATCATCTTTGATACCACAATTCAATACTTTACTGAGTTTCATTGGTGGTACACATATTTTCAAATGGTAATTAGACTATGGGCAAGGGAAATTTTTCAAGCTCTGTTACAAGTTGCAATTCTGAATTTTTGATGGCCCTCAAAAAAAATTACACATTTTTTTTACAATCAAAAAGTTGAGAATCTTATTCTAATTTGCATCAGTTTCTTTTGTAATAGTTATAAAAAAAAATATATCACTTTCAAAAATCAATTTCAGCATAAAAAATAGTCTGAAATAATTCAGTTTCTTATTTGAAATTTAATCTCATATTCCCCATACACACACACCAGTATGATTTCATTAACACGCATGACAGAATTTTTGAAAAAATATGACCATATAAAAACCTCTTCAAATAAATTGAGTTTGTTCAACATTTTTAAATTTACAGAAATCAAAACATGCAATGGCTTATCTTAAAATTATGAACTAGTATTATATTATGAGAGAATACCATAACTCACCATTTCAACCCACCCATACTAATAATTTATACCCATTACTGTTATTTTGACATCAAAGCTGATTTAATGATGAGTGTCAAAAATAGAGTATATTTCAATAATTGGAAAACATTTTGAGCACTCACATATAGGCTACATTGATTCATAATCCAGTGATATATGTGATAATTTTGTCGATAAAAGATTTAGTTTCCTCAGAAGAATGTTAGAAAATTTCATAATTCAAACAAAGAGAGCTCTTTGTCTTGCAAAGAGCCTTCAAAATGCTCAATGGTAAAAATTCTTATTTATTACAAGGCAGCAATAGGTTGAAAAACAGAATACTTTCCTGAAATTTCTCCCCCAAGATTGTTCTGCAAAATACGTCTCAGTTTATGATATATTATGTTTTGGGACTCAATGCACATTAGAATCCATGAAGACCATTCTTAATATTGGTGAAGAGATGTGAATATAAACTCACATGATGATTAATGTATCCCATAGCATGACTGTGAAATGAAACTTTCCTATTTAAAATTTATAGAATGATTTTATCAATGGCAGTCAAGGATTTGTTCTCCAGACAAAATTTTTAACACTCCTAAGATGCTCAACGGAAATGATACTTTTGTTCTTCAACTGCTTGTTTGGTGTGACTTTTGCAGAACATGTTTTCTCCCACTATTCTTTTATCAGCTGATCAGCTCAGCTTTGTCAACCTTTAAAAAAACACACCACTTCCCTTTTGGACACAGACTGAATTACAAAGAACACTTCCCACTATGACACCCACAATGAAGGTTTATTTGGCTTGAAATTGGAGATGAAAAACTGTGTTGCTTGTGATATCCATGAGGCTCAAGGCAGCAATTGTTTGCCTTTATGTAGGGTAACTGCTTTAATTTATATTATGCTTCATAAGTAGCACAGCATATATGTGAGTTATTCGAGGATGCCAATTCAAAAACAATCATTCACTTTTTTAGTTTGGAGGTCTCCACAGATTGTTCCATGATGTGATTTGAATCATAAGAATATGTTTCCGCAACTTTGTTTGGAAGAAAAAATTATACATTCAGAGTTAAATTATATTTGATTAATTCATTGATCTGCTTTTTCAGTACCCAAAGAAATTACAGTGGAACCCCCATTTATATGACACACATTTTCCCTCTCAGTCCTAATTCATCCCATATATTTTAATGCTAGAATATCTCATTTATGTGAGGTATAAATGCAATTATTCGAAGTTTTCACTTCGAAACCCAAATCTTAAGACAATGGCATCATTTTGATTCACAGAATTCAAGTAATTTAGATACGATATAGATTGTAATGATAACAATTTAGATTGTAAAAATGTCATTGAAAGTTTTTCATGCATATAGTCAGTGCAAAAGCCATAAACCAAAAAATGATTGGTGACAGATATGAAAATAAACAATGCACCAATATGACAGTTTTAGGGTTCAGTCATATGAAATTTCACTTTTTTTTTTCTGAAAATTCAGCAGATGCAGAAACAAATTGAAATTGTTTGAAATGCATAATATTTTTCTACTTTCCACTGTATTTGTGGAGGGTAGAGAAATACATAAAAATCATATGACAGGGCCAGGCTTAACAGGGAAGGGGCCTTAGTCCCGGAGGATGGAAAAAAATCCTAGTTATAGTCCCAGGCAGGGTGCAGTTCTGCAAACAGGAAACATGTATAGTATAGGGTCTTTCCTAAAGAACTGGAGTTAACACGGCTTTGCTTAGAAATTAAAATAAACAGTACCTAAAAGTTTAAAATTATATATTTCAAAATATTGAAAAAATAATAGTACTAATGGTTTAAGTGACCGTAATGTTATGCCAAAAATATTTTTTCAAGCACTTAACATAATTTGAAAAACTCAATTTTGTATTTTTCCCAAATATTACATTATGATTTTTATGTAACAAAATTTAAAATTCAATTAAAACAATTGAATTATTGTAATATTTCTTTTGAAAGATACAGTCAAACTTGTTTGTAACTACACCTCAGCTATAACATCAATAATTGACGGTCCTGACGATTGCCATAGAGAATAATGTCAATGAGCCTTGCTCATAATGTTGATAAAACCCAACGACCTGATATAACTACACTTTTCCAAAGCTTTTCTTCCTTTTTAATTGCATTTTCCCATGTAATTAATAGATTTGGAACTTGCTAGTGTGACTCTGAATGGGTCATCTAACATGTCTTTAAATATATACATGATCTGCAGATCTGAATCCCTAAAACATCTGAGCTTGTGTAACGTGTTTCAGTATTTGTGACACGAACATCCATGACAGAGCTGAAAACCACCAACATGCTACCACTCTTGTTTGACATAAAGAGATGCATGAGCCATTAATGGTATGACCCGACTTCAAACAATATCCAAAATTTAACAAATAATTTTGAAGAAATTCCTTCTTTAATCCTTTAACCAAACAAATATTAAAAATGTCCAGGTTCACATTAGTTTAATTATGGCTGCCCTGAATGAATTACATAGGTACCAATTACCAAACACTGAAAATCTGTAGTTTGTCACATGAGGAAACACTTCACTGGCAAAAACATACCATGCAAACAAAAGGGGAAATAATTGATTTTTTTTTATTTGGGGAGGGGAAAATTGCAATGAGTGAGACAACTTTTCCCGGGAAATTCCAATGTCTCTCCCCAATTTTGACCATCCAGATGTTCATTTATAAAGATGTTTTAAACATTGAAGACTACTTGAATTTATATTTTCACTGAAATCAAACATATTTTGCCAACTTGTAAATTCTATTATGGTTATTATGACTCTGAATATTCATCTCAAATATTTGTAATGTCACAAACGTGTTGTCCATGGAGTGTTTTTAAATGCACTGTGATTTGTAGTAGCACTTCATGTCCGGCCGTTGGAATTTTTTTTTTGAGATTTTAGTAATAATTGGCAGCTTAGCTTACTTTTTGGCTACAATTGGTCATTTGCCAGATTTGAAATCCCAATTTCTTTCAATGTGGGATTTTTTCAAAAAGATGAAAAATTGGAAGAACCTGGTTTCTGAACAGATTTTAATAAGGCTAATAAATCGTAAGCATTAGCACCTATGGAATTATAACGCAAACTGGATAAAGATTTGATATTTTATATTCTGTAGAAAAATGCACGAGAAAAACCCTTTTTATAGTACTTATATGGTGGGCTTGACAAATCCCAAGCAACAGGTCACCATGGAAACTTAAAAAAATCAGCATCTTCATGCAACCATAAAAAGGGTGAGTCAATATGTGCTCTGGGAAAGTCAAAAGAAACATTTTGGTAATTTTTTTTTGGCTCCTGAAAAATTGTTCAGGCACCTAGAATTTCTTGAGATTTGTCAAGCCCTAACGATATGTAACGTTTTCCGTTAAAACTGAATGAAAGAATGAATTTTGAGTTCCTGTCAACTTCAATGAGTAATAACCATTACTAGAATGTCTCCCTATGTCTGAAGTGAGCAATGTCAAACAGCAGTGAAATATAAGTTTTTCAAGGTTTATCTGATTTTCTTACGTACAGTAAAAGTCTGTTATAACTTAGCATAGTCACAACCGCAAAGAAAAGTGTCGTTGAGTAAGTAAAACAGATTCCTAAGAATTCAAAACAGGGGGAAAAAAAGCTTGTGGATGCAGCCTTGCAAAGTACAGTGAAGATAATAGTAATAATCCCAGACCTTGAAATTTAATTCAACTTCATTTAATGGCAAGATAATACAATAGAGCAGCGTTTCTCAACCTGTGGTCCACAAAGATTTAACTAGTGGTCAGCGGTTGAATTTTGGAACACTAATTGAAATAACATTTTTCAATGAAAATGTTAAAAATTTTCTTGATTTAATGGTAAATTGTGATATAAGGAAAGTTTGTGAGCGCGACACTACAGCAGTTGACACACGAAAGGGTATCGCTTGGTGATAGACCATTGAATTCATTATTTAGAAGACACCAACGAATAAGGCAAATACACATTGTGTATTTGCCTTATTCGTTGGTGTCTTCTAAATATTCTTGGGCAAAGTGGATCAACTCTTCTACATTGAATTGATGACAGATGAGCGAGATCTTGCTAAAAGAAGAAAAACATCTTCAGTGTGACAGCGAAGAGGACGGACCCTCCTGGCAGTGAGCAATTAATGACATTCCTTCTCCCCCCCCCCAAACTTGTCACCTCGTGGTGAGCAATTAATGACATTCCTTCTCCCCCCCCCAAACTTGTCACCTCGCGCTAATTAAATAAATATGTAATTCTTAAAGTGTTGAATAAACGGATGGGTATGAATAAACAGGGCCAGTTGTCATAAAAACCCGGAGTTGTTGGAAACGTTGCTCGAATTTTTTAAAAAATGTGTTGGAATGGAACCTACTGCAATTTCAAGCGTCAACTTAGATCTCTCCCCCTTCTGTCAAGTGTTCATCTTTTTTACAATATTAAAAAAAAAAAAGAGCAGACGAATCATCGGGAGATCATTGTGCTCATTATAATATATATATATCTCCCATCTATTTATGACCCTACAAAGAAATGATGCTATGAGAGGAAGGGGGGGGGGGGTTGTTATATCACCAATTGTCTGGGTTAAATGGCCCAATGGAGAAAAGGAAATCAGAAGTGCGGGTATCCGACAGTAATGCTTTTCTTGGCAACCATGGATTACTACCGCTCAGATTCACTACCTGTTAACAGTTTTGGTGATACAAAAAACAGGACGCATATGGTTTCTGCTCATCCGACATTTTTTTTTTCTTCATTGAGTTGCGCTTATAGGCTAAATGTAAAAAAGCAATTTTGAATCACTAATTGGAAATATACGGTAAAAAGAACACAAAAATAAGAGAGAAAAGAAAATGCCTGCTTTTAGCCGTTACACATATATATGCTCATGTTCATATTAGAATAGCCTCACTACATGCAAAAACTACATTTCTTCCTATTACCCTGAAGAAATAAAAATAAACACATGGAATTGATTGAACCACGGTGGGGTGGTTCCAGTGAAACCGTTCATTTGGACTCTAATAACCTCCAGATTGTCTATCTTCTTTCATTCAATGTTCAGTATATTTTCAGAAGACACAGTAATTGGAAAAATCTCAATCTCTCAAACAATTCTTGAGGCGAGATGGAAAAACTGGCATTTTTGTGAAGTATTTTATATTTTAATTTTACAGCAAATACATACATTTTCAACTCACTATAACCAAATATCTTTCATATCGTTAACATTAGCTATTTCATAATCACTTGCAAATCACTCATTATAGGCCATACTCGTTATAGCAGACTTTTACTGTATTTCAAGACGCATTCCCCTTTTCCCTCAAGCCCCCCCCCTTTTCAATGATGAGGAAGGATTGATTTTCTTTTGAAAAGGATTTCCTCACCAGGATACACTGATAGAATAAAGAATATCTGATAAAAAAAAAATGTCGATCTAATTTACTTCCTAAATTTTTTCCTTACAATCTGTATAAAATAAATAGAACTTAAAACAAACCGTTGCAGTCAACGAACTATAAAAATTTGTCTGTGTTTTTGTTACAATTACCTTGTCTGTGTCCACCTAATTATAGGATAATGAAATCTCTTCTAAGCCCTCTGGGCTTTATTAAGTAGATTTTATGTCTCTCCTCAGTATTTTCAAATGCTGGTCACTACAGAAAATGGAAAAGAAAAAAACCAAAAAAACAATGAACATACATCAAATCATTGAACATGTGTCAGTCACTCAATACAGTTGACACTCGTTATAACGATCCCCCCTCCCACTATAGACCATTCCATTACAACAGCTAGATCAAGTCCCAAAAGTTTTCATATAACTATCCTATAGTTTCCATTCGATATAACGAGCGTCGACTATATTAATATTCAAAAAATCAACACTACAGAGAACTTACAATACTCTAAATTGTGATTCCGATCTCCAGAATAAAGAGGAATCATAAAATTGGTAAAAACACTACACCATGATTATGTCCAGACTTTCATAAGGTGCTATTTTTGTGAAACATTTCCTTATTTTTGTGAAAAGGGTCATTAACACTTGTCATGCGGTGCACTTTTTCAGCTGCAACTGTATAAGTTTTTTTATTCTTTTTTCCAGATGCAACATGGGTATGATATTGCAACCCTAAGACCAGAATCGCACCATAAAGTTTTTACAGAACTTTTACAAAACTTGTTTTTAAAGTTTCATAAAAACGTTCGTAATGTAATCCCAGCCAAACACACACCTTTACTGTTTGTTCCCCCCCCCCCCACTATTTTATATTTCTCACCAACTTTAATTAGAGACAAGAAAGAGAAGAAAAAAGATTTGAACACTATTTCTTTTCTTCCATTTTTGAAATGCGACAAAGGATTCTAAACTGAAGAGCCAAAAAAAAACTGGTACAGGCATGCGTATGCAAATAAAGATATATGGAACCAATCAGAGTACGGCGCTGCGGTCGGCAACGCCTACATAACACAAGTGTCTGGCATAGTTGTTAGATCGGTTACTGCTGCTACAATGGCAGGTTATCGAGATTTAAGTGAGTTTGAACGTGGTGTTATAGTCAGCGCACGAGAGATGGGACATAGCATCTCCGAGGTAGCGATGAAATTAGGATTTTCACGTACGACCATTCTACGACAATTAAATCTACGACATCACTGCGGCCGGAAAAAAATCATGCAAGAACGGGACCAACAGCGACTGATGAGAATCATTAAACGTGACAGACGTGCAACCCTTCCGCAAATTGTTGCAGATTTCAATGCCCATCAACAAGTGTCAGCGTGCGAACCATTCAACGAAACATCATAGATATGGGCTTTCGGAGTCGAAGGCCCACTCATGTACCCTTGACGACTGCACGACACAAAGCTTTACGCCTCGCCTGGGCCCGACAGCACCAACATTGGACTGTTGAGGACTGGAAACATGTTACCTGGTCTGACGAGTCTCGGTTCCAATTGCTTTGAGCTGATGGGACGTGTACGGGTATGGAGACAACCTCATGAATCCATGGATCCTACATGTCAACAGGGGACTGTTCAAGCTGGTGAAGGCTCTGTGATGGTATGGGGCGTGTGCAGTTGGCGTGATATGGGACCCCTGATACGTCTAGATACGACTCTGACAGGTGACAGGTACGTAAGCATCCTGTCTGATCACCTGCACCCATTCATGTCCATTCCGACGGACTTGGACAATTTTAGCAGGACAATGCGACACCCCACACGTCCAGAATTACTACAAAACACTCTTCTGCTGGCCATTTAAATCCCCAGACATGAACATTATTGAACATATCTGGGATGCCTTGTAACGTGCTGTTCAGAAGAGATCTCCACCCCCTCTTACTCCTACAGATTTATGGACAGCCCAGTAGGATTTATGGTGCCAATTACCTCCAGCACTAATTCAGACATTAGTCGAGTCCATGCCACAATAGTAGGCAGGTGTACCAGTTTTTTTTGGCTCTTCTGTGTATTTTTCATGTAGGAGTTTATGCTTATAACAGTTTAGCTGTAAAAAGCCTTTGTATGGATAAGCGGAGAGTGACATCATCTTCGGATAAGTCGCCATCTGGTGGCATTGTCAGCAATTGTAAGCTTTGGCCTGAGTTAGACCCAACCCTCTTGGAGAAGAAATAATAATTATTTTATTTATTATATACCCTTATTTCTTCTCTAAGGTCCAACCACCCACGTACGATCCCGTTTAGTGCACACGAGCTCCAAGGAAAGATTGAGATATTCGTTGCCTCTGTAGCCTAGTGTGTTCACGTGGGTTTGATTCCCCGCACGGGGGCAGTTGAATTTTCTCTCTTTTCAAGATATATCTTCGCATCAGCCAGCTGTTAAAAACCTTTGCGTTAAATAATAGTTTGATAGTCATTCTAGGGTGCCAATGTAAACCCGGCGTGCACCAGGGTGTTCATGGACACTAAGGGATCGAGGAAACCTTGCTTTTAGAGGGGCAGCGAAGCTGTTTTTGCACCGGGCCGCAAAATACTTAAGCCCGTCTCTGCCCCATGGGCAGAGGAACACTCTCATGACTTTAGACACTTCTGCTGGCCACCTAAATCCCCAGACATGAACATTATTGAACATATCTGGGATGCCTTGCAACGTGCTGTTCAGAAGAGATCTCCACCCCCTCTTACTCCTACGGATTTATGGTGTCAATTATCTCCAGCACTACTTCAGACATTAGTTGAGTCCACGCCACGTTGTGTTGCGTCACTTCTGAAGGCTCGCGGGGGGGGGGGGGGGGGGCGTACACGATATTAGGCAGGTGTACCAGTTTTTTGGCTCGGCTCTTCAGTGTACATTCTGTAACTTCCTGCAAAGTTGAAGAATGAGTTTTAAATTCAAGTTAGACAAGGTTTGACTGAGATCTGAGCCCCCAACTTATGATGCGTCAATTTTGTAAAAAAAATAATTTTATAGGAACTGAACACATCTAGTTCACTTCACATAACAGAAATGAAATGCTAAATTTATGGGTTCATTAATTTATTTTGTAAAGGGTTCGGAAAATGGACCAAAATATTTGCTGGGCAGACCCCAGCAGGGTTTAAGCTATGGTCAAATTTTTAGCAAAATGCGAAAGGAAATCTTAGAATGTGAAAGTAGTAGCCACTTTCGCAAAAATGCACACAGGAGGTATCAAACGAGTAGACATCCAACCATCAATCATTCGCATTGTAACATTTTGCTAAAGCCTTCCCCCAATTTTCGCTTTTTTGCTAAAATAATGTTTTATCTAGCTCTTATCCCTGCCGTACACAATTGTATTTTTCACCTCTGGGTCATTCCATTTCAAATCACCCGGCAAAATGCCAAAATGACACCCATAGTCTCCGATTTCAATGATTTTTTTTTTATTTGTTGCATTTACCATCCTTATTAACCGTATGAAATATTATGTGCATATCTCTAAAACTTTTGGAGAAAAAAAATGTTGAAATTTATCAAAAACTGATGCAGATGACATTTCCGAGGCTCAATTTTTAAGCGGCATTGTTTGAGAAAATAAATCATAACTTTTTCAATTTTCAATATATTCAAGTGAAATTTTCACTAAAGTGTTCACAAAAACATACAGAATATGAATAAAAATAATTCATACACTTACATTTGAAATTTATATGCAAAAAAATTATGTAAACTTTGTTTTTGTGGGATTTTTCGTTAGAAAAAATACAATTTTTCAAACGTATTTTTAGACCAGAGGCACAGCAGTTACCAAAACAACTTTTATTTTAAATTTCTCCTAAATATATGAAGTAAAATACTGGAGAAAAAAAATAATGGTTTTTTGACCGTTAATATGTTTATTCTGGCTCGCAACACAAAATTCATCGAAATAAGACTGGATCGTTCCGATTTCAAATCATTCAACTAGATACTGAAATGCAACCCATCATCCCAGATTCCAATTATTATTTTTTATTTATTGCTTCTACCATGCTTGTTGACCATGCAAAGTTTCATGTACATATCTCAAAAACATTTTCAGAAAAAAAATGTTTTCTAACCTCACGAATGACGTCTCTTAGGCTAACCCCATTCAAGCAATATTATTTGTGAAAATATATCATAACTTTGCAGATTTTCAATATATTCAAATGAAATAATTTCCACTAAAATGCTCACAAAAAAATTAGATTATGACTAGGAAAAAAAATTTAAACCTTTGCATTAAAAAATTAGATTGCAAAAAAATCGTTGAAATTTAATTTTTGATTCTTTTTAGAATAAAAACACAATGGCTCACCTTTGCTTTTTCATTTACAAAAGCTCTCCTGTTTTTCTCACGGCATATTCAGTGACATTGAACTCTTTTTTTTTTTTTCCTTGTTCCCATTTCTTAAAGCAGGGGCCAGAGTTAAAATTTGCCCCTGTTGTGATGGGTAAATTGAGTCTTATTTCTAATTAACTTTATCAAAATATTCATCTTTTCTTTCTGTTTAATATCTTCATTATGGTAAGTGTGCTTTGAGATTCATTTTCTGGTAATTCTTCAAAAACTTTACAAACATTTGATTTTAAAGTGTTGTAAGCAGATGCAACTTTTCTTTTGGCATTGTTTGACTTGCACTGTGGAGCTACCCTATGAAGTTTAATTGGTGACTCTTCTATGTTCTGTAGAGATGAATTTATTTCTTCAAGTGCTTCTTGTTTAATAATTGACATTTTTCCAAGTTACTTCTCTACATTACTATCACTGTTCATCTCTTCACAGTATTCAGTTTCTTCATTTAATTTATTGTTGTTTATATTCACTGTCTCTACAGGCATGGCATATTTTTCGCCCTGGAATTGATTTTGTACAACCGTTTATTTCATTTATACATGAAAAATACAAGTTTACTATCCTTAAACCTTTTGTTATTTTTTTTCTTATGACATTTTAAAGGATTAAAGCATGCTTCCGGATATATTTCATACTTTGAGAAAAAAGCTCTATAATGCTTAAACACACAGTAGATAAATGTTCAGAACTTGCTCCACTCCTCAATATTGATGTCCGATGGGTCCAATGATGTAATGGGTAACAGATTTTACACTTTTGCATAACACTTTTTATGACAGTCAGATCCAGTTTTTTTTCCAACACTATAAATTTCAAGTGTCTTTTCTGACATTTTCCTTTATTTCCAAAATGATATAAAATATTTAGCTCAAATGGAAATTGTGTTATCATAAGAAAAATTTGCTAACCCTGGAGTAGGCTACTTTAAGGAGCACATTCTCTGTCTTCAGCAAGATCATAATTGAGACTTGCATCATTGGATAGGGGGGGGGGGGCAGTTTAGTTCCAACACTTTTGTTTTAGTTTTCACAATGAAGCAGCAGCAGTGACTTTATCATCACCTGCTGGGATGATAAAGTCTTATAATTAAATAAGACACCAGCTGCCCTCTGAAGGACAAAGACCAGTGTGCCATAGTTCATATCTTCACAGAAGCTATTATTATTTTTTACAATCATCATCACAACAAGAAACATCACATCTTATACACCACCACCAGGCATTATATACATTAGGTTTTCAATTCTACTCTCTTCCATCTGCCTCAGCTACAACAATTAGGTTGTAGCTGATAATTTCATTCTTTGTGATTTAATGCCTCATATTCTGGCTTTTTATCAGCAATTTTAAATTATTTCTTGGGAAAAATATATAGAGGCTTGTGTTAAATATTATAATGTAGATTTTTTTCACACAAGTATAACCATTTCATATTTATCATATACATTAAATATATGTTTATTAAAATATATGCTGTAAAAATCAAAGTAATTTAAAAAAAATTTAACACTGTTGTGGTAAAATAACTTTATAATTAATCACGTTAAAAAACTTCAAAAATTAATCTATATATATGATTAATATTATCTGGATTTATCAAATACAAAATAATTCTTTATGCAAAAATATATCAGATTGCAAAAGTTTGTCTTTGTTGCATCATAAGAAATATTTATGGATCAATTAAAAGTGAAATTAATTATTTGGAATTTGAACACTTCTAAGATTCTGAACATGAAGGTTTAATTTGAAAAATTATTTTATTCCCCCAAAACCTTTTTTTTTCACCAACTCCCATTTGACACATTACATTAACATTTCTAATTATTTCATGAATTCATTTAATCCTAGAATTTTAAAATTTATTAATTGTTTTGAATTATTGCATTAACTACTCATGAAACTTAATTTAATGAATATTGTAATAAATGTATAAGCGTACATGAAAAATAAAATATAAATTTCTTTTTACTAAGCATGAATCATTATATTAATTCAAAATGTACAAATATAATTAATGTAGTCATATAAGTACAATTGTTTTGTTACTCAAATGTATTAACTGTCAAAATAATGTTTACTTTTCTAGTCTTCTTAATATATTAATAGGATTAAATTTATATAAAATTGAAAATTCATGCTGTGCATCCAAAAAAAAGTGTTTAAAAAATTGTGTTAAAAATAAAAAAAAAATAACAAAAAAATTAAATTTAAATGACTTTTTCCCTCTAAGGTTTACATTTTTTCTATTCATAATCTGCATTTTTTTGTGAGCATTTTAATGGAAATTTCATTTGCATATACTGAAAATCTGCAAAGTTATGATATATTTTCACAAATAATATTGCTTGAATGGGGTTAGCCTAAGAGACGTCATTCGTGAGGTTAGAAAACATTTTTTTTCTCAAAAAGTTTCAGAGATATGTACATGAAACTTTGCATGGTCAACAAGCATGGTAGAAGCAATAAATAAAAAATAATAATTGGAATCTGGGATGATGGGTTGCATTTTAGTATCTAGTTGAATGATTTGAAATCTGAACGACCCAGTCTTATTTTGATGAATTTTGTGTTGCGAGCCAGAATAAACATATTAACGGTCAAAAAACCATTATTTTTTTTCTCCAGCATTTTACTTCATATATTTATGAGAAATTTAAAATAAAATTTGTTTCGGTAACTGGTGTGCCTCTGGTCTAAAAATACGTTTGAAAAATTGCATTTTTTCTAACGAAAAATCCCACAAAAACAAAGTTTACATAATTTTTTTGCATGTAAATTTCAAATGTAAGTGTATGAATTATTTTTATTCATATTCTGTATGTTTTTGTGAACACTTTAGTGAAAATTTCACTTGAATATATTGAAAATTGAAAAAGTTATGATTTATTTTCTCAAACAATGCCGCTTAAAAATTGAGCCTCGGAAATGTCATCTGCATTAGTTTTTGATAAATTTCAACATTTTTTTTCTCAAAAAGTTTTAGAGATATGCAAATAATATTTCACACGGTTAATAAGGATGGTAAATGCAACAAATAAAAAAAAAATCATTGAAATCTGAGACTATGGGTGTCATGGCTGGGTGATTTGACATGGAATGACCCCTCTACTACATTATCAAAACAGAACAGTTACATTATAATCCTTTCTCCGCAATGTATTACAATTATTTTATTTTTATTTGATGAGGAAAATGTCAAAGTGACAAGTTGCCAAGAGTGAAAGTCTTACTTTGTTTTTCTTGCCAGAGATAAACATGGCTGTTAAAATGGGAAAATGACACTAAAAAACAAACCACAAAACATTCTTAAACTTAACGAAGATCAAAATTAAAAATATAACATCCTCGACTAGATACAGGATCCAGATAGAAAATGAGTATATACCTTATAAAATAAACAGGAAAAACAAGATTCAGGAGTAAAAACTCGAGGTTAAAATAAAAACCAGGAAAATATGAGTAATATCATAGAATAAAACATTTACCAGGTGTACAAGAATAAAATACGGATTTCAGAAAACAGATGGTGCACCAATGCAGTTTGTGCTATGAAGATTTGACACTGCGTCATTTTGTTGTGTCATCAACAAGTGTCAGATGCACACGAGTGATAAATTGGAAAAGTGTGTGCATAGTGTTGTATTAATGCGTTCAATATGACGAAAGTTATACTGAACAAAGAGCATTCGCAGACAGCATTAATTTTTTTGTTTTCATTTGAAGAAAACTGCTGCTGAATCATACCGATTACTTCGAGAAGCTTATGGTGAACATGCTCCTTTGCAAGATACGTGTGAATGATGGTTTCGGTTTTTCAAAAGTGGCGACTTTGATGTTGCAGACAAGGAACATGGAAAACCGCCAAAAAAAAAAAAATGTGGAATTGGAAGCATTGTTGGACGAAGATGATACTACACAGACACAAAAACAACTTGCAGAGCAATTAGGCGTTAGTCAACAAGCTGTTTCCAATCGCAATGCCCCATGACAATGTTCAATGTGCAATGCTCATCACATACAGCAAAAGCAATTCGCGGCACGTTAGAAGCACTCAGCTGGAAGTTCTACCTTATGCGGCTTACTCACCAGACTTGGCTCCTTCCGATTACCACTTGTTTGCATAGATGGGTCGCACACTTTCTCAGCAACGCTTTGGTTCGTACGAAGATGTGAAAAAATAGCTCGATGAATGGTTCGCAGCAAAATGGGAAGATTTTTACTGACGTGGTATTCACAAATTTCAGGAAAGATGGGGGAAATGTATAACAAGCAATAGAGCATACTTTGAATAAAGCACTTTTTATCATTCTTCTGAATTTAACGTGTTTTTTTGAAAAAAAATCTGCATTTCATACCTGTACACCTGGTAAATGATGCAAGGGCCAGGGCAAAAAATTTTGCTGATAAAAATGCTGCTGATTTTGAATTTGGCCGAAAATGGTCGCTGTGTTTAATAATGAAAACAATAGCGGGATTAAAATTCCAGGTATAACAGCTAGCATGCAAAAAATAAAAATGGAAATATGGAATATACAACCTAAGAGAACAAGATATTCAGAAAAGAAAAACTAGAGGTAACATACTAGAAAAACTATACAACACAGCAAGATGAACAAAACAAAGCATCCAACCTAAGCAGGGGTTATCACTTTTTCTACCTGCTGCGCCCATTTGCAATGCTTATCTGCGAGCTCTGACAGCTTCCCAGAGCTGTTGAACAAAGAATATTTTCAAAAACTTTTGTCCGGATCACCGCTCTGCGGTGCCCCCAAGACCCACAGTTTGATAACTCCTGCTTTAATGCATGGGCTCTCAAACCTTTTCCACACGCTGTGCTCCTTACCCTAACAAATGATTATTCCTGATTCCCAAGAGAAATTTAACAAGGAATCTCTTCGGAAAACCTTTGTTGGGCCGCCATTCTGCGGTGCCCCTAAGGCCGGTTCCACAGTCGCCACCGTTTTGCATAGTAAAATTCAGGCGTGTATATGCAGAATCAGTTTTTTTGAGGGTCACAAAGATTTCTTCCACTGAAATTTTAGGTCGCTAACAGGGGTTGACAAATCCCAATGCCAGATCGATAAAAAATTGACATCTGTACCTAATTTTATATTATAACCAAATTGAAGTCTTGGGCGACACAAAATTATCAGATATTATGTCAGTGTTTGCTAGCATGGAAAAGAATCCCTATAAAAGACTGAGTAACACCACTACCGGAAAAAAAAATGCTTGGTGCCATGACCAGAGTTGGGTTTTTGACAAAGTTCTCAACTAGCAGACAATGAAAATGTAAAAAACTTAGTTTTCAACTGATAAATTCATCTTTTTTTACAATAAACCTTTCGATTGAACATGTTTTTAGAAATGACTTTGATTTACAGGGACACCAGTGAATGATTGGGGGGGGGGGGGATACTAATTTTTTACCCACTTTCACTCAAAAAAAATAAAATACACCCCCCTCCCATTTGACCAATAATCTTGGTCCCAGGAACATGTCAGATGCAAAATCTCCTTTTTTGTTCTCTTGAATGCAGCTACTGGGGTGTTAAATACCACTCCATGCATCCCGATGTTACTTATACGAAAATGTGTCTTAATTTGTGTTACGAAGATGAGATCAAATACTTACAAAAGTTTTTAAAATGTTTTATCAGATGAAAAATCAATAAATGAGTCAGATTGTCATGCATCTCTCTTCTGAGAAAAACCTTGAAGATACCAAGGATGTTGTCGATGAAATGGACATTCCATATTCTATTGCTAAAATTTCAAATAGACGGCCTATGATAATATTCTATGCATTGCTGACCATCGCTGCAATCAATGCAAGGGTGCTATTTTTATCAATGAAAAAAAATGTCAAAAGAATTCAAGAAAAGAAGGCTCTCTTTCAACTAGAAATATCCTAGCACTTCAACTAATCAGATCCCAAATAGTAAAGTCTGCTGCACTCCAACTGAAAGGGAGATTCTGAACAATTTTTTTCAGCTTCAAAACCATTTGCAAAAAAGCTGAAGACTTCATGCAAAAGCTGTTTTTCATGTGGATGAGAAAAATAAAAACGAGCTGCTCAAAAAAAAAGTACAGCAAGAATACATTATGTCTTTGCGCGGAGTGTGTGGAATAATGTGTTTTCATATCAAATAAATGCTGGTATTTACTCATAATTTCTTCCATTTTGATTAAATGTAATTTTCAAGATACATAATTAAAATGTAAAAAAAAAACGTTTCAGAAGACTAGCGGGGTGTACAGCACCTACCTCCTTGCACGGTCCCATGTTCCTCCCTGTAGCGAGCATGCTCCTTTAGAATTTAATGGTGTTCATATTTTTTAAGAAAATATTTAAACCACTGTCCAAATAAAAATTATATTTTATTCTGCATAAATCAATATTTAAGAAAACAGATTTAAAAACAGTTCCTTTCTAGCTTGTTATTTCTGGTTGGCCATTTTCTTCCTTGTGCATTTTTTTCCTGTCAGCTATTTCCTTCGGCTTCTAGGTTGTAATTTTTTTACTGTTGATTACTGTCTGCACATTTTTAGGAACAGCTTTGGTGTAATCCGCAATTTCTCTCTGCGACCTTTTTCGATGCCAAGGCAGACACAGCAGCACTAGGTTGCCGCATGTTTCACGTTCTAGAATGTTTGATAGAACCATCTGTTCTCCAGGAGGGTTTTCAAACAGGTTTCTCTTTTTTGACAGTCTTTTAAAATTTGAAACAGCAGCTACGTTTCATTGTTTTTCGTGCCAGTTGCCATGAATTATTTCCTTCTTCTGTTGTCAGGTTAGGTTGTATCATTATTTTTTCATTACCATGCCCTCTGTCTTTACAGTTAAGAAATACCAGGATGTTAATTCGAAGGATTTTGAGCTACAATTTTCCAACAGTAAGCCAACCTTAAACCACAAGAAAATGGGTTACACCATTTTTTACATCTTACCTGTACCAGAAATCTGAGCATGTGTGAGGTAATCTGTGAAGGGTAGCAAAAACTTAGACCAAACTCTTTTGGGCAGCAGGGAGGACAAGCGCGCCCCCCCCCTCCAATTCACTATGCACACCATGATTCATGCTCCCCACGTTCTGGGAGCTAGTCTCTGCATGTACCTTATGGCCTGCTTACACATGTTCAGCAATTTAGTAATTAACTAAATTTTAAGTAGGCAAGGTCTAAAAAATGTTTCCACACGTTAAGTGGATTTAGCAACGCTGATTGGATGATTTTCATGAGGTCCACTGGCACATGCGTCTACTTCACGGAAAAATTCAATCCTGTTTATTGCCATATTCAGACAAAAGTATTTAAAATACACTCGCAGGTGAAAGGATTGGACATCAAAACGGATTAGATGTTAACCAATCCACGTTGATCTCTAATCCTTCAATCTGTGATGTGGTTAAACTCTGTTGGTGAATACAGCCGTTACAAATTACTTAACCACTTACCTGAAATGGCGTACACACGATCCTTATCATGTACATACATTTCAAAGTGTTCGATAACTTGAAATTTATTTAGAGCCAGTTTTTCCAGCATCGCTTGCAACATAGATCACCCAGGGCAACACGCCGTCCACTCACCAATAGGAAAAGCGGTTTGACTGTTTTCCTACAGAGTGCAACACACAGACGCTCTACATCCTGCATGATTGGCAGACTGCTTCTGGAGTCAAGTGTGTCATGCGCTGCACGTTTTTCACCCATCTTCTCTTCCATTGTACAAATATATGCGGATGTGCAGACGCCAGAAGAGATGACGCGTCATGCTAAGAAAACATGAATGCACAGCACGATTGAGCTTATGTTTCTGCCGGCGCAAAATGGTCCTATTCCGTTCTTTCTTTCTCATGCGGCACAGAACTTGCTCCTCTGAAAATCTGGCTTAATGCCAGGTTTTCTGTGCCGCATGCAACGTGAATGACCTAGCATGACACTGCGTCCACTGACCAATAAGCAAATCCATGTGACTGTTTTCCTACAGAGCGCAAAGCGGCTCACGACAGCGCTTTACGTCGGCCGTGATTGGCAAACTGCTTCTGGAGGAGTCATGCACAGCGCGTTTTACCGATGTTTCCCTTCCTTCCAAACCGGAGCCTGCATACGACAGAGTAGCTGATGCCAAGGCCATATACTATAATATAGCCGTCCTGATCTGATGCGCCACGCTTGGAAAACAAACGCGTAGCGTGATAATGTAATACGTTTTTGCCGGCGCGAAATAGTCTAATTCGGTTCACGCGGCGCGAAAAAACCTATTCCTAGGAAAACCCGGCTTAATTACTTAACGCACGTGAACGGGCCATTATTAAAGTTTCAAATTACTGAAAATTTATGGCATTAAATCGGGTGGGGGGGAGGGAAGCGTGCTCTCTCCCTCTATTGTTTTGAATTGACAAAATGTATATTCATACAATGAAAATTTGGAAATGCAAAACTTCATTGCGAACAATATTTCGGTAAATGCAACAAATTACAAAACGAGAAACCAAAACATCAATAACAAATCACGATATTTGTACTTGCTAATGACCTTTCCTTCCCGAAATGGCGCCCGCGGGAAGAATGGAAAATGGCTGACGACGCCCTAATTCCCGAAAAATAAACATAACCTGCGATTAAGAGACCAAAAAAAAAAACCATGCGCTAACAGCGGACGATCGCTTTTATTATTATTTTTCTAATAATCAAATAAAACAAAATAATTTTTACCGATTTCTTTATTAATTTCTTCATTGATGATTCGATGACCAAAAATGCGCAACATAATCTCTAGAGATCCAGCTTTTGCGTTTGTGGAGGATAAGAGCACCGAAGGCCCTTCCGCCTTCTGCTTGAAGGTCCAGTGACCATATTTTACCGAGTGTGATTGCAAACCGAAGAAATTATTTTCCCATCGGCAAAAAGAAATCTACATATCGTCAGGAATTTTGCTAATCATAATTAAAATTAAAAGTTAATCAAGGAAAAAGTTACTGGAAACTTGACTCTGGCACATTCTGACTTCTTATTTTTTTTAATGAAAATGATTCACCACTAGTACCACTGCTGACGGCTAGATGGCAGCAAAGAACACATGGTAAAATTTCATGATATATGAGTTGTATCAGTTCATAAGCGATCAATTTCGGCATAGCAATCCAAAATATTTGATGAATACGTTCAACTGTTTGGCATATATGTAAAATTTCAAGTTTTAAATTGTCAAGAAAAGTGCCACAATTGAATTAGTATTGGTGCTGCCATCCACCGACAGCAATAAGAAACTCAAGTGTTAGAATTCATCACCAGATGGGAGCATTACTACTGTATCAAAATGTTTTTTTGTTTTTTAACATAGTTTCGATTTTCAACTAACAGAGGGCACTGCAAGTCTGATCTCGATAAATATTATTTATTTATTAAGAAATATCGGAGAAACAGTGATGTGAACTCATTGGAAATTTCCTACATTCGCGGGAGAAATATGAAATGTTCGAGTTTGATAGGTTGTGTTTCGAAGATATAATAACTCCAAGAATGAACAACGAGCGTGCATCGACAAGTTTGTACTTTATGTTGGTGATATCCTCGTGAAATGACTTGACGAAACATAAAAGTTACAGGAGTTATCTTCAAACTCCTAATTTTCCCCCAGGAAAATTCTTTTGAAGTCTCTTTCCCACTATCCCGTTTCTTTAAAATTCTTCTTTTTCAAATTTCTTCTATACAAATTTTTTCATTTCAGCTGAAAAACTGAAGAATCACCCGTCAACTTGGTGATTATAAGTTGCTAATTATTGTAAAAATTGTTAAAAATTCCCAAATAAGAGGAAAGGAAGTGCAAAATCTCAATAGATTTAAATAAATTTTGCAAAAAAAGGTTAGAAAAAGCAAAAAATTAAAATATGTGGGATGAATATCTATATTTATAGTCATAATTATCATTTTCAATTTATAAGTAGGGAAAGTAATTTATATCCTTAAGATCCAAAAAGAATAAAAATTCAAGCTGGCTTCATCAAAAACACGGGAAACAATAATTGCAAAAAAAAAAAGTTGCGCAGGACACGAGTTTAATAAAAATTACTAATCCAAGTCAGTTTCGTGTGGAAAAAATAAATGAAAAAATAAGAATGAAAAGCCAAAGGCATTTTTATGAAGAATAAAGTCGAAAAGGTAAAAAAATATGGAAAAATACTGGAAAGTCTCTTTTTTTTTGAAATACGAGCCTTGCGGTTCCCCTATAGTGAGAAAAAAATATTTTGCTTGTATTGATCGATTGCTACATCAGAGTATTTAATAGTTCCTTGTAATACACGAAGGGAAATCTGTGTTCAGATGGCAAAATGTTACAAGTCACTTTTTCAAAATTTCACAATGGCAAATTTGTAAACAATATTTTGCCAAAATGTAATAGTGTGGTTTGTTGAGTTACTACAATTTGCCTCCGTTGTTTCCTCATGAACTGAAAGAGAAAGAATTTTGTCGAGCGAGATTCCGAAATGCGAATATCTCCATTTTTTGGGAAAAGTGACTTATGACATTTTCCATTTGAGCACAGAAATATCAAAGGTGTTTCAAACAAAAAAAAATCCACCGACTTTTTTGAACATCGATTTTTTATTTATAAGTTTGATGATATTTCATCGAGCCAAGTAGGGGTGAAGATGATGTCTTAAATACGGGAAAATATGGAACATTGCCAATTGTGCCGTAAGAAAACAACCGCATGTTCTGCAAATTATAAAATATCAAAAATTCGAGCAGGGCCGTCGCGTGCCTTTCTGGGGCTCCGGGGCAGACTTTTCTTACGACCCTCCACCCTTGAAAGGAGGTTATTGCTATGCAAAATAAGAGTTTGGTATATACTCGTATATAAACGGAGTTTTTTTTTTGTTGAAAAATTTGTTCCTCAAGTTGTGGGGAAAAAGGGAGTGTGTTCGCCTTATACACGGGTCAGTTTTTGAGGAGAAAATATCAACCTCCTACTTAAACAAATTGTATAGCTACATGGCATCCACACGCAGTGCCGTCTTAACGCGTGGGCCTACGGCCCGGGGGCCTCAAGAGAAGAGGGCCTTAGAAAAATGAGTAGTTGAATTTCTCGAGAATCGGGCCACCAATAGCCCGGGGGCCCCCATGATGCTCTTAAGACGGCCCTGTCCACGCGTCCGGCTAGCTTGAAGATTCGTGACGTTATTGGACTACTTCAGATGGCGTTACTACTTAATACAGTAATATTGTAGCTATAGAGACCTTACCAATCAGTAGAGTGATTTTTGTGTAGCCATGTTGAAACCGCACAGAATCGATGATGTTAAAGCCGAAGCAAAAAAAATCAAAAATGTCGTTCGCAATAACGTCGATTTCACAGCCGATATTATGACCCCACCGTCGCCATAGTGGTGGTCGGCTGAAGTTGGTTTCCTGTGGTTCCCAAATTCGAGGCGCAAATGCGAGCCGATCTCCCCATTGAAAAGTCTCGCCACAGAGAGCAACAGGCCTACAACGATTAATTATTCAATCATTACACTTCACTCATAGTAAGAAAAACTGGTGGCAGATGGCAGCACTACACATAACAAGCATTACACAGAAACAAACTTCACGTCAGGTTTCACTACACGTACAAACACATTCCCGCATGTACCAATTCGTTAGAGGTTCCGCAGAGGAATATGGACGAGGTACATGTGTGGTTTAGTAGTAGTAGTAGTAACCGATATTATGTGCCGCTGTCGAATGGTCATAGTGACGGACTCGCATCATGGGTTCAAACCCCACAGTGGCACCACTAGGCTGGGGCAGCCGAGTCATTGTCTCAGGGCCCCAAGCCATTTCCATTTAAATCTCCATCGCCACAGTGGCAGTCGGCTGGAGTTGGTTTCCTATGGTTCTCAACTTCGAGACGCGAATGCGAGCCGATCTCCCCTTTAAGCAAATAGCTTCTCGCCCCAGAGAGCAACAGCTACAACGCTACAAATGTTTAATTATCACACTTCACTCACACTTTGAGATATAGATAGCAGCACTAATTCACGCACAACACCATATATGCGCTCAGACTCTTAGGTACATACACTCTAAACTTCCGGCACAACTCAATCGGTAGTAAATTGTCCATGGCGATAAACTGGAGTTGAGCTCGGATTGAAAGAAAGAAAGCCGATATTATGTGAGCATCATCAAGCCTTTTAAAGATTTAAGGAATTCATGGACCGAATGGATGAGTTCCGAAGATAAACAAAAAAAGAACAAAAAAGCGGTGCCTTAACCCGACATTGGCCTGCCAGTGGGTTCACGAGGCGGGGATTCCGAGAAACATCATCAAATTGTCTAAAAAATGCATATGTAACGCAATGGATGGAGCTGAAGACGACATCCTCTCTGAAATGTGACGACGGCGATGACTGCATAGTTGAAGATTGTGCCCGAGTGCCCTGGTGGTAAGATGTTCGTCTACCATCGTGAAGATTGTTGTCAGGGTCCCGGGTTCGAACCCAATATCGATAAGATATTTTCCCTAACGAACTCGAGGTGACCACCGATAGACAGCGCCTTCGCTTCCAGCCCATCTCACTAATGGCAGTAAATAGCGATATGGCCGGAGTTGGTGTTTGGTGAAGTAGTAGTATTATATTTGACACGCAATTCACAGACAGCAGTCCAACGAAAATTGTTGTGGTGGTCGAATGGTGATAGTAAGGGACTCGGGTTCGAACCCCACCGGCGCCACAGTGGTGGTCGGCTGAAGTTAGTTTTCTGTTCTTCGCTGCGAGTCGATATCTCCGTTGAAAGTCCCGCGACAGAGAGCAACAGGCCTACAATAGCACAAATGCTCAATAACTATACTTCACTTCTGAGATACAGCCTAGTTTTTCATGCTGTATAGTGAAATAAAGGTTCGCTTCGTTTGATAAAAATCTATGGGGGAATTCTATGTGGTCAAACGTCAGTTTACCAAGAGAAGAAAAAAACTCAAACGTATGGATACTTTTGCATTAAATCTTCACCAAGAGGGGAAATTCTCAACAAAAATAAACATCTTCGATAATTCAATAATGGTTTGCAGTGCAAAACAATATTGAGCATTAATCCTAGGCCTTCATCTTTGTCCCGATCCGTCCAGATGACATGGGAATTTCGAGCGATTTTTCCGTGATCAAAATATGTTAGTCTTTATGTTCAAAAGGAAAAATAAAACTAAGCGAACCTGACGTCCTGATAATTAGCTGATAGAAAACGTCAGGAGTCGTTTCCTTACGGAGAGAGAAGACATTTGCTTTCCACTAAAGCCTTCCAAAAATGTCAGTAAAAGAAAAGCTTCTTCTCTTCGGGTTTTTTTTCTTTTAGTCTTTTTGTCCCGTGTATTCTCTATAACAAAAATAAGTTCCATTAACGTTCTTCATATGAATTGTATCTATTCGTTTCTGAGCTATTTTTGGGAATAAAAGGCTTTTGAGAACAAATTTTTTGGCGATATTGAGGGAAGACAATGCGGAACATATTATCAGAAATCATGAGAGAGAAGATTTCCAAGAGAAACATAAAACTTTTTCTTTTATACATCGTAATTCTTGTAAGATATTTCGTTTCTCTGTTCTTATCATCTAAGCCAGGGGTGCACAACTTCTACCCCCGTGTGACAAATGTGGGGACCCTTTGTTCACCGGGCAAAGGAAAGGGTTCCATTCGGACCACGAAAGGTTTTCCAGTACAAATGTATCAATTCACATTACACGCTAAATGCCTTGGCTCTCTCTCTCTCTCTCTCTCTCTCTGACTACATTTCCCTTATAGAACAAAATAAGACTTTTACTTCAAAACAAGTAAAGTTGCCCATTACAGTCCAAAAATTATTAAAGGCGGTTAAATTAAAGTTGACGACTAAGGCCAAAAAAATTTAAAATCGCAGCCAAAAAACAAATTGTCCAATTCGGGTAAAGTTGTCAATGTCAGCCAGAAAAGGAAAAAAAAAAAACTGCAAAGGCAAATAAAATTGCCCAGTTGATGCCAAAAAAAAATTGTCAGGGGAAAGTAAAAGTGTCATCTGCCGCTAAAATAACTGAAAATCGTCAATAGTGGGAAATACAAAGTTTTTGCAAGTTCGAATGGGTAAAAATGTAATGAAAAAGAAAAAGATATGGTGAGATATATTGCTTGTGTGTGTTAAGAAGCGGTAGAAGGACGATTGCCTTTCAGTTTCCTCCAATTCACACCTTGGTCATGTTTTCCGATGTATACTATAAAAAGCGAATGTTCGAATGAGGAAGCAGTGTTTGGCCATCAAATAGCCATCGAAGTACATGTTAACGGCACAGTTTTTTTCTAAGGTCACTCTACGGATTTAATGATTTCCATAGAAATCATTGAAACACCCACTCTACAGTCTGGACAAGTCTCTAAAAGGTAGATGGCAGTCATGGCTCTCACAAGGGTGGAGCTGACAGAGCTCTAGTCTTTCTTTCGTTCTTTCAAACGGAGCACAACTCAGGTCTTTCACCATCTATGGGCAATTTACTACCTAGTGAGTTGTGCCGGAAGTGTAACTATGTGTGTACCTGACAGTCTGAGTGCGTGTGTAGTGTTGTTTGATTTTTCAGTGCCGCCATCTATATTTCAGAAGTGTAATGATGTGTTATGATTGAATTACATTTGTACTGTTTGTAGGTGTGTTGCGGCGAGACTTTTTAAAGGGGGGAGATCCAGCATGGGAGCTAGAGGCAGTTCCCATATTTTGTTTTGTTTTTTACACAAATTCACTGCCAAAGAGCCCGTGAAAAGTCTGACCTGAAGACCCGCCAAAGATTCCAGCCTAAAGGATCTCCTGCAAGATGTGGGGGGAGGGGGACATGATGGCAGCACCTGAACACATAAATTTGAGTTTCACAAGGTCAAGTTTAGGTTCCTGTGTTGGGTTCCACAATAATTAATTTCGACACAGCCACCTCTTGGGGACAAAATGTTGGTAAATTGACTCTGTGACGACTAGGACTATGTATGGCTAGTGATGTTCAAACCTTTCACCCTGTTACATTCACCTGCTTGGCAGTCTTCTCTCCCAAAATGAAAAATAAAAAAAAATTTGAAAGAACGAACGCTAGTTTCGTACAATGAGGTGAAAAGTATTGTAAGGGATTTTCTACTCTCAGGCCAAAAACACATATGAACATATCAAGTTAAATTAAGGAGGACAGATGGCAGCACTAGAACAAGAAACGCGTAATAACATCGACATCGGGAATACATTTTTGGGTCATTCATTCAGAGCACACATTCCGGCACGTACCAATTTGTTAGATTTGCTAGAAATTCCGCAGAGGAATGTTTACGAAATGCATGTACGGTTAAGTAGTAGGCTGACAACAAAAGTAGTAAAAGTACGTATACTTTATCGTCAGGGACACTTGTCATCCTACCATTTGCTCAACCTGCAAAAAAAACAAAAACAATGCGAATAAGCATGCATTTGATTTTTCTTCAATTCTCGTGGTGATTTGAATTATAGAAGACTTCGGTGGACTTCTTTTTTGAATTCGGTAGTAAATATTTTATTCCCAATATTTTTAAAAGAAACTTTTCCCAGGCGGCAAAGAAATGCCACGGCCAAAAAAAAGAAAGAAAAAAGAAGGAGGTAGCGTTTCTTCGATCATTTATTTTTGCAAACGTCTTCTTCGACTCTCGATTCCCATTCCCAAGAAAATCTCCGTCTTTTCTCATATGTACGTACTTTTTTCCCGTCCGTCCATTTCTCTATGAACTCCTACATGGTAAGCGATGGAAACTAGTGGGAAAAGGAACAATGAGAGATGGATTAGGATAAGAGAAAAGAGTAGATGCAACAGTCATTTCAATCACAGGAATGTTGACATGTACGTATGTATACAATGTGTTATGAGTGTTGTTTTTTCACCCACCTATTTTCGTATCTTCTATTATGTATTCTGAAAGGATGTGGGCCAACTCGTTGTATAAAAGTCTTCAGGATTTTCTCGTAGCGGGAAAGAGAATGGAGCTGAAGATCATCTTCTTTTCGTTTTGAAAACCACAATCGTAACGTCTTTCAATATGCATGGGGTCATAATCAGTGATTATAAAATCCCGTGAGATCTTGTCGAGGGAAATACTTATTCATAGCTGTGATTGAGCATAGCATGTATGAATGGCATTGAAATTTCGTGGGGAAATTAATGATTGACAAGAGAAATAAAGAGTTTTTTCTGGAAAGAAAATTTAAAATGACAATTATTTACCTATACTACCCAATCAATCCATTACCCGCGAACCCCAAATGCGGCCCTCGGAATCATCTGATTTTGTAAAAACGAACCAACGAACCAAGCTGCTTAGCTTCAAATGTGCCACCTAGTCTAAGCGACACAATAACAGATCACTTAATTAAGAGACCTGTAGAATATTTAGAGATCACTTTTGAGAGACCTGGTGCGCTGATCCAGATCACCTAAGTGACCCGCGGCACATTCTCGCTTCAATCAAGTGGTTCTTAGCACATTTTCAGATTATTTAAGTGGTCCTCTGCACAGTTGCAAAGCACTTAAGTGACTCGAGACACATTTAAATATCACTCAAGTAGCCCGTGGCACATTTACATAACATTAGAGTTACCAGATTGGAAAACTAAGATAGGAGAACACTTACGTGCACATCCTTCGTAATGTCAGTTTTTCCAATTCTCACAACAGATGACGCCACTGAAGTGACAAAAAAAAAAAAACAAACAAACCGCGGGCACCAGAATAATTTATCCCAACTGAAACAGAACTGTTAAGTAAAATAGAAAAAAGAATGGCATCTGTCTCCCTTCGCGTATAATGAATCGTCTCTCACCATCTGATCAGTTTTATTACTCTGCAGCCTATGCCTGGAGCATGGTGAGGTTTTGTTTGGCTAAGAATCTTGTCCTTTGTCACATTAACTGGCATTTCTGAAAGCTTTTATAGCCTTGTTAATCTCTCCCTCCCTCCCTCCCCATTTCAGTACACGGATGCTGCGATGTTCTTCTTCTGGACTGTCATTTTCATATCATCCTGGAGTAAGCTGAGCCGTGCTTAGAATAGCATCTTCTCTGCTTAGAAACAACTTTGTGCTCTTCTTTTCTGGGAAATTTCGGTGGTGATTGGTCGAACCGTTGAGAAACGTGTGGGGGAAAAACACATTAAAACTTTCATTTCAGTGAAGCGATATATGTTTCAGAAAAAAATTCTCTCTCCCCGGGGAAAAAACAATTCTGGCGACCCCTGAAAAAGAAGGACGAAAAGGGGAATTTTTGGAAACGCAGGAGGACGCTTGAAATTGCATAAAAAAAAGAGGACATGTCCTCCTAAAGGAGTACGTCTGGTAACAGTACATATCACTAAAGTCACCCTCAGCAAATGTCCAAATGTTCAAAATGCCACACTTAAATATCATTTAAGTGGCCCGCGGAACATTTCTAGATCACTTAAGTCAGTGTTTCCCAAAGTGGGTAATACCGCCCCCTGGTGGGCGATGGAATGGCCCAGGGGGGCGAGAGAAGCTACGGATTTAACATAGGATCTTATGGGTTCACTTGAGTTGAGGGGGCGATGAGAGGAAAAAATTTCTGAAAAAGGGGGCGATGGAATGAAAAGTTTGGAAAACTTTGACTTAAGTGGTTCACAGCACGCTTCCACATATTAATTAAGTGACCCGAGGCACATTTCCAGACCACTTAAAATGATCCGCGGCATGTTTTCAAACTAATGAAGTGGCCCGCGCTCTCCAAAAGGTTGCGTACCCTTGCTTTATACAGTCGACGTCGTTATAGCGTACCCCCCCTCGTTCCATAAAAACAGACGTTATACCGAGTGGTTGTTATATCAAAAATAAAATAAGTGAGAAAAAAAATCGTTATATGAACTGGTATGTCTGGTATGTCGTTATTGTATTGTTTGCTTACAGTAAAAGTGTAGTATATTAAAAAATCGTTGAAATCGATAGATTACTATTCCCCCCCCCTCCCCCCCACTGATGTGTTGAATCTATCAACAAGATTATACTGTACTTCGATATCACAAAGCTAAAAATATTATTTACTAAAAATATTGCACAGGGTACCCCCTAAGTTCTAGCACAGCCTTTATCTCATCAACCATCCGTAGTAGAGGTATGATTCTAATTTAAAAAATGCTCAACAGGAAATTTGGGAAAGAACTGCTTTAAATGCGAGAGAAATGTGGTTTCACCCACATTTGTAACGCTGTTTAAAAATGCCCTCCTTTTTTCGAATATGTCAGTGAATATTGCACTTAGAAACATGGAATATTTTTTTTTGCATCAGGAGAAACAGGACAACAACTTTTCAATTGAAAGTTATAGCACAGGGAAAACGTATAAAAATTTAGATTTTTGTTTTTCGTTTTGTTACAGAGTGTATTTTCACTCTCAAAACTGGTACAGGGTAATTTTTGAACGCCTGTTGAGCATTTTTTAAATTGGAATCATACCTATACGACGGACAGTTGGGGAAATAAAGGCCGTGCTAGCACTTACAGGACATCCTGTATGTATACAATGCCGTTCACTTAAATTATTTCATTTTATTTCCTCATTTTTATCTAAAAAAGACTGCGTAAGAAAGTTTCTGTGATCCTTGACCACAAAAGTCTGGCTTTAAATTTTTTTTTCTTTGGTATATTTGTGTTGTTGTTTTTCCCTCACGGCGAACTCAACTCGAACAAAGAAAACCTGTAAAGAAACAAAAGACAGGAGACAAGAAGAAAGAAAAGGACAATCCGAGGACCAACACGAGAAAAATTTGAATTTTCGACACAGAGAGGATTTCAGCAAAACAAAAGTTTGTGTCGACCAAGTTGATCGATCGCGAGCGAGTTCCTTGACGTGTGATCGTTCATCTTATCCGAATAAAATCTGCCGAAACTCGAGCAAAACTTACGAATGAACCAAAAGACATTCTTTGTTTTTTTTTTCTGTACGAAGAGAGAGAGAGAGAGAGAGAGAGAGAGAGAGGAGAACACGACATCAAATTTAACTTAAGACTTTTTGGGGAAACAAAGACTTGACAAAAAAAAAAAAAGAAGTTGCTCTCAAGACGACATAAATTCTAAATGAATTACCTCAACTTGGTGGAGCGAACATTTTCGCAAAACACACAACTAGTGTGGAAATCATGTGGAGTGAACATCAAAAAGGCATTTTCCTACCAGAGAGCAAACTAGACTCACTTGTTTGTCACATGCCTATTTCGGAAGAGAAATACGTTTTGTGTTTAGTGTCTATGGTTATCACATTCAAAAGTCTAGAGACAAAAGTTTCAAGTAAATACCGTCCTTTAATTTAAAAACGAATGCATCAAAAAGTAATTAATGCTTTGATTGTTAATTTTGATTCATTTTTTGGTTGCTCACCACGGTTATTTTCTGTACACGAAGGCTAATTAGGCCGGGACCTACAATTCATCATTGCCGATTCCGATCGGCAATCATTTTTTTTTTCATACTCACCGAGAGGTTGTTGCGTTAACCCCTCTATGTGGGGGTTTTCTGCGGTAGCAATCTTTTTCTGCGGTCCTGTCACCTGTTCCTGTTGTATCCCTGTGAACTGCTTTGAAAAGAACAAAAATTAAAATGTTTCATGATATAACATACTATACTTCATTTATTATCTTAACCCTTTATTTGGCAGTGCTACTCTCAAAAGCAATATGGTTTTCTTATGCAGGGCGTCCATAATTAAAAGATCCTATTTTAAAGTAGCCTACAGGCGAAACCAGTCATCAGAAAATTGTGAAATTTTGTTGAGGACTTCACGAAGTGACAGAAATTTGTTTGGGGGGGGGGGGGATTAGTTTCACGTGTAGCCACTAGAGGGCGTTTTATTAAGAAATGACACATTTAGGTAAATGTTTACAATTTTAACAATTGTCAAACACTTTTACAATTGCTTCTGCAACAAAACATGTTCCACATGATGGCCATCATTTTCAGATACCATGTGAAATCGCTAGATGGCATGTTCCACAACTTACCGAAGTGTGTGTGTGGGGTGGGGCAGCTCGTGTGTTCAGCACGTGGCGTGAAATGCTGCCTTTAAGGTCAATCAATCAATCATGTATTGCTGTCCCGCCCCTAGAGGCATACAGCGGGTCCTGAAGCTCAACGTTTCGAGATCAATCCCTCTCAGCACAAAAAGTCCAATTACCTCACAACTTTCTCTCAAATAAAATTAGGTTATTTAAGCTAAATACTTTATCCATTTTGCCGTCCCCCGTTTTGTTTGGTTCTCCAACTCTACACGGAGGTATGATTGTCTCTCTTTCACTTTTCCAGTATGGGCAATCGTACACCTAATGTCTTCTTCTTGTACACCTTTTTCTACAAAATACACATGTGTAATCTTTCTAGTGCCTTCACCCTTGATAATAACCAAAGGCACCGTGTTCGGTCAGTATCTTGTTAACATAAAAGTTGCTTTTAATCCTGCCACAGCTTACCTTCGGGTATAATTGGTATGTAGCACGATCTTTAGTAGAGTTGTCTCATAGGTGTTGCCACTGGTCTTCCAAATGTCTTGAAAATTTCAAAAAGTAAAAGCAAATCGACAATATTTTTTTATCAACTGCAGAGAGATTGGTTTCAAAAATATCCATTCTTGAATAAGATTAAATATTAATTAATTTGTTCATACATCGCAGTTAGACAAGATGGTATATTTTTTACTCACATACTTAATCATTTACAACTTCCATAATGATATTATGAAGGAACATTATAACTCAAACTTAAAAACTTATACTCAAACGCATTTTTTTATTTTTTGTAATAATTATGATAATAACCGTATATCCATTCGTAAGAATATAAATAATAAATACCTTTATTTTTATCTACTCCTAATACACATTCTTCGAGAAAACATTAATTGACAATTAATATAAGCTTCGAATAATAATGTAAAATAATATATAAATAGAGGTAGTACAAAACAACATCTGTGAAAAAACATCCATTTCATTTCGACTTTTCTCCAAGGTTCTGACAATGATATGTCTAAAAAAGAAGAAGCATAAATACGATTGAAAATTATTTCTACTTATTCTCGTTAATTTAATTATATCATGCTTACAATATTTCAATAAAAAAATAACTGGGAGTTTCTTCCTACCATTTAAGAACTCATTTCGTTCATTATCTTATCTGTATTTATTCAGGACATGGATTAGCTATGTAATATAGATGAATAATTTTTGTTTTTTATTTAAGAAAAGAAAACGAGAAAAAAAAAAGTTATCAGCGCGAAATTTTCGGAAACCGAGATTTGTCGTAATAATGTTTCCACAATATATCAACAGAATTGATTAATCTAATTATAAGAACTGGAAGAGTTATTCTTTCTTATATGATAAGAAATACAAATAGGAATCGGATTCTACTATTCAAGAGAAGACGATCACATTTCCCCAAAGAGATCTCAATAAAAAAACCAGATAAGGGTTTTATAAATATTTTTGTGATTCGAGCTTGAGCTGTTGTTTTACATAAAAGATCGACTCCATAATTCCTTTTCCTATTCACTTATTTTTTCATCAATTCTGCAAAGATACTCTATTTATACTTAACTGAATAAGTTTTTCTTTCGCTTTTCTAGTGAATATTGCGTACATTTTCTTCCTATTTGTTCTCAAATAGCAGTTAATGCATTTAGGATGATCTTTTATTTTTTATATATCTCTCATCGTAAAATTATAAATATTATATATGCATAAATATTTTTTTTGGGTATGTAGATGCACCGTAGATTTAGTCCCTCATGTATATCGCAATATTTATCTTGATAGGGTTTTCTGTTTACGTTCTATCAATTCTGATTTTTATGTATCAAATATATTTTTGTTTGCACTGACGATTTTTCTTTTATATATCGTTTTATATTCATAGAAAGGAAGTAAATGTATTCAATTTAGGAGAAAATTATCCAGAAAGAAGTCAATTTTGATGCAGAACAGTTTTCAAAAGAGATAAGCTTTGTACATCTGAAATTAGAAAGAGAAATTTTGAAATTGTGATCATAAGAGGAGAAGAAATATATAGAAATACGTATAAATTTATGAAAGTCTTAATTTTTTTCCCCAAAAATATATCTTGTAGTAAAAGCGAAGGTTAGAGAAAATTTATTCGTTTTAAAACTTTCTAATTCCTCTTTTGCAAAATTATTTCTATCATATATACGGTATTTTATTTACGTATGATGATGTACCGTAGATTTTCTTCCTCATTTGTACTGAATTACTTATCTTGATAATATAATTTTATTTTACGTTCATACAATTAAGATTTGTATGTATTTTTATGAAATACATTACCGTTGTACCGACAATTTTTTATGTCGCATATTTAAATGAATAATTAAATTTGTTAATTTAGAAGAAAATACTTCAGAAAGAATGGAAAGAACTATCTAAAAAAAGTTTGTTTCCAACAACTGAATAATTATAATCAAATACTAGTAATTTGCAAAATGATAATTTATAAAAATTAAAATAATTTTGAAAACTATAAAAATTGAGAACTATTAAAATAATAACAATAATTTACGAAATACCTTACAAACATTATTTACAGCAATTAACAGAACGTTTTGTGCTTAAATTGTGTGAACGTATATGAATAAATAAAATCTTCTTTAAATTAGTTTTAAAAAACGTGATATTCTGACTACAACGTGTGAGTGTACGCTTTCACGAATAGATTGCGCCATCTTTGTTGAATGAAAACGTTTTTTACATAAAATATTTCTGAACTTTGTTTGTTTGAATTCCCTGGATACAGTAGAAATAATTTATGCGAATGATGACATTATATCGAGGTACGATCGTAAAATTTATTATTATATCGCTGTAAGATCGTAAAATTTATTATTATATCGGGGTCCGACGATATTCATCACACATACTCTAGGCTCATTCGGATTTTTTTTCATATTTATCGAATTCACCAATTAATTACGCTAGGGATAGCGGCTTTATCTACCTAATCACCGGCGATAAAGGCGATAGATTTCCGAGTACGTATCAAATATACCAACGACACTTGGGGTTATTATGCATATTCGCCGGTAAAAGTGATACATTTATTAAACTTATCAAGACGATTAGTAAATATGCGTAATAACCGGTTATAACGTATAAACAACCGTTTTGTTATATTTACCGTAACATATGTATGTTACGGTAACCGTGATAAATCCGGTCATTATGCATAATCACCGACCATTTTGGCAAGTTTGATAAATTTTTCAAATTTATTACATTTACCGGTGATTATAAATACACTGCTGGCCACCCAAATTGCAACACCAAGAAAGACAAGAGATATCGCAACAATATTTATTTTGTAGATAACATGTTGACCAAGCATCAAATGATTAAATTTATAGACTTCTGTGAAGTGTGGTTCCTGCCAAAATCAGTAGCCAGAGTAGCCGCCATTGTTGGAGATCACCGCTGCCACACGCCTCGGCATTGATTCAAAGAGACTTTGGATGTGTTCTTGGGGTACAGCAGACCAAGCAGCTTCCACGCGTTGCCAAAGTTGATCTGGTGTGGCAGCTGGGGATGCAATCTGGGTCAATCGTTGAGCAACCATGGACCACATGTTTTCTATCAGCGAAAGATCCGGAGAGCGAGCTGGCCAGGGAAGCAATTCAATCTGGCGACCGACGAAGAACCTTTGGACAATGCGTGCCACGTGTGGTCGCGCATTATCCTGTTGAAATATGGCTGTGGGCAAGCCCTGAAGGTAAGGAAGGACAACTGGCTCCAGCACCTCGGAGATGTAGCGCTGGCTTTTTAAAGTACCGGCAATGCGTACTAGAGGAGTGCGAGAGTGATATCCAATACCGCCCCATACCATAATACCCGGTGCAGGACCAGTGTGGCGGTGCATAACGCAGCTGTTCAGCATCCTCTCTCCACGGTGTCTCCAGACTCGAATCCGACCATCGTGGTGTTGCAGACAGAAGCGTGACTCGTCAGTAAAGACAATTTCATTCCATTGTGCCGTCCACATCCTTTTTTCATCGCACCATTGGCGGCGGAGATGTCTGTGGTTCTGCGTCAAGGGTAGACGAAACAATGGACGTCTTGCGGACAGACCACTCTGCTGTAAACGGCGTCGAATGGTACGCGCAGACACTGGATGATGCGGTACAGACTGAATGTGCTGTGCTATGATTCGTGATGTGGCTGAGCGATCCGCCACTGCCATACGTACAATACGCCTGTCATCACGTGAAGTGGTGCACTGAGGTGGATGCGATCGAACACGTCGGTCCGTCGTACCCTCCTGCATCCAACGATCACATATCCGCATTACAGTTGTTTGGTTTCGTCCAACACGACTACCGATTTCCCTGAAAGATAATCCACAATCTCGGTAGGCCACTATCCTTCCTCTGTCGAACTCGGATACTTGATCAAAAGATGATCGCTGTTTTCTACGAGGCATAATTGATCGTTTTTTTGAAAAAACCACAAGAAAAACACAATTGCCGTACTTCAAATCGTCGAAATCTCCAAGCCTTAAATAGCGCTTTGAAGTGGCGCCACAGGCGCGCGTGATGTGCGTCTGCGCTGAAATTCTAATCATTTGCATATCTCACCTCCGCTAATGCATGTTGTAAATTTCATATTATTTGCATGCTTCCTTCAGGGTGTTGCATTTACGGTGGCCAGCAGTGTAATTCCAAGCTCGTATTAGTGAATATGATAAATTGTCATTGAAAATTACTTGAATTTACCAGACATTTCACTCAAACTGCAGTCTAAAATGTTGGATTCGATCGGTGATGTTGACTATATTGAAAAATGTTGATAAATGTGAAGGAAGCTAAGATTATAAGACTAGTAATAATTTGTACGTTTTTATTCTTATAACACTTATTTTCATTCAATTTTTATCCCAAAATATTTAGAGTTCGCCCATCACGTACGGAAGAAACCGATAAGTGGTTGAATCTAAGTGATATTTCCGCATGATATCTTCCACATTCATAATACTTTACCAACTTCATTCGGGAATTATACATAAACACCCGTAAAATGTAGGAATAATTTATCAAACTTACCAAGACGATTTTTGTGAATATGCATAATATTCGACGATTATGAATAATTATTGATTCCCATCACATCTACTGTAACGTATACATTATAAAATAGTATTTCAATCCAAAATTTTTAAGACTTAAAAGGGAAGATCAAAGATTATTTTGACCAATCCAGTTTCATGAAATCTGATATTTCGCGGCCTCTTCCGTTATTTTGTGCCTCCTTTTTTCTTAGAATTAGTTACACGAAATTAGTTCAACTTTTCGTTTCATCTTTTTGTTTCTGAAGAGCCACATATTATGTAATAACAACTTTGCCAACTTTAATCACATGCTTTAATTCTTCGGGATTTATCCATTTGCACTTTCCTCATGTGATTTTAATCTCTCATTTTTTTTCGAAAAAAAGGAACTTGTTCTTCGGAAATCATCTCATGCAAGGCAATACGAAAGCTACTTATGGTTTCCCTACACATTTACCAATACGTACATTCGAACGTCGTGATAACGGACTAATGGGGCTGAAGGTTGTCCGTTATAATGAAAAAGTCAGGTTTGTAATAAATATTTCTTATAGGCGTGTAATGCTACAGAGTGTACATCAATGAAAGTGATAGTACTTTTAGGTGTAAAAAGTGTTTATTATATGCTAAATAAAAAAAACAGCCTTCAACATACGTTGGACTGAAAAAGATGTGCACGTATATTTTGGATTAATCTTAATTTTTTTGGCTGGCGATTTTTGTATGCGCCATGCAGCGCATCCACATTTACGCAAAACAAAACAGCGATCGATGTTCAATCGTTTGCTTGGAAATATGTTTCCGAAACGAGTTAATACTTTTCAGATACCGTAAAACAGGGTGAATAGGAACAGTGGGGTGAATACGAACGAAACTTTGTAAAAGCATAAACATAATGCACATTCCCTTATTATATAGAAATGTCCTCTCCACTTGTTAACACAAGATTAATTGAAAGACTGGCTATTTGTGGAGATGAAGATTACTAGGAAGAAAATTCATCACTGCCCCAACGGGGACTCGAACCCTAGTCTCTTGCTTGTCGGACGAGTGCTCTATCATAAGCTATGGAAGCAGATAGAATAATTCAACCTTGGAGCGTATATATATGTTGAAAGGCTCCGTACATGGACGGAGTTTGCTGCCGCCGTCCATGTATGGAACTTTCTCCCATAATCTTCATTTCCACAAATAACCAGTCTTTCAATGAATCTTGTATTCCCCTATTATATCCACAAAAGAATTTTCCGTTCCCACTTTATTTTTCAGTTGGCTAACATGATAATGGAAAATTCTTTTGTGAACATAATAGGGGTATAGATGTTTGTTTTTTTTACAAAGTTTCGTTCCTATTCATCTCGTTTTACTGTACTTGAAACGAGTTTTAAACTCGCCAGATAACAATTTTTACCATTTCTTTAGTTGCCCGTTATAAGCGAAATCAGTTATAGTAAAATTCTGATGTACTTTTAATGTTTTCAACCCTTACGATAATGTATTATTTTACCAGTTAGTCCTTTTAAAATCATTTATACAAATACAAATACAACGCCACAACAGGCAAAATGCCCAACAAGGTGGCTGATAAAAAGATGCCCATAAAACTATGGTTGTCATATATTTCAAAAATACAGCAACCCAAATAAAAATGCAATTTAAAAAAACTATAAACAATATATACACGTGATAAAATATTATACAATGCCCATAAAGAATATTATGGTTGTCTTATTCTAAGTATGGATAGTTTCTCGATTTACCCCAACATATTTATCGTATTTCTTTTTAAACGTGTCAATTGTGTTATAAATTTACTACGTCCGGGGGTAAGCTATTCTATTTATTAACCACCCTATTAGAGAAAAATTCCCTGCGACACCATAACCTTGCATTGTCCCTCACCAATGATACTGGTGTCCCCTTGTAAAAGCAGTCGATTGGCGGTGTGCATGGTCAATCCTATCCATCCCATTGAAAATTTTGAACACTTCGATCATATCTCCTCGACACCTGCGTTCATCCAATGTAAACATATTCAAAAAATGAAGTCTCTCTTCATAACTGAAGCCCTGTGTGCCAATAAGGACACGCGTAGCTCTTCTCTGCACCCCTTCAACCACAGAGTAAGAATAATATAGAGAGCGCGCGAGGGGTTACAATGTGAAGCAAAGATCCGGAGTCACGTGACTCCGGTCAAAAGGCTGGTCAGGGAATCTCGCTTTCAATGCTTTCCTTATTATTCGTATGACGATCCACACGCGCTGTCTTATTTTTGATTAGAATGACCAACACTTGCGCAGCTTTCGGATGTTCTGAACGGTTTAGGAAAGGGGGACCAGTATCCTTTCACAAGGGAATACTTTTTTGCTTATTCCCCTTCTTAAAAATTAAAAATTGGAATATTAAATTGACGATTCAATGGATTTCTGACTTAGTCTCAGTTTTTAACGATTCCATTTTGGATTTAACTCAATTAAAGTTCCAAGTTTTGGTAAAATTCAAATGTCATGAGCCATTATTAAATGTTTTAATAGAATTTTTGGCAATAAATGATTGAAGTAATGAGTTTTATTAACTTTTAACTGAAATATATGTCTCCACAAGATTTGGCGAGATTTGGCGAGCTAGTGAGTTTATTCGAGTTTCGCTCAACTTGAAGAAAATACGCTTTTCAGAATGAGGAATTTATGGCAAATATTTTATTTAAATGGAATGTAATGAAAACGCACCCTCTAGACAATGGCAGTTTTGCATAAAAATATATAACTACCTCTAAAAATAGTATTTTTACCTCTCTTCACTCCTGAGATGAAACTATTATAGAAAATAAATTTTTTTATTGATTAATTTGTGTTTGTTGTATGTGAAATTGCCCTCAAACAACAAAAATCAATTAATTAATTGATTAATTAATACTTAAATAAAATAAACTTTGTATTTCGGTTCAATTAATTAATTGATTAATTAATTTTCAGTCAATATCTTTATTAGGACCATCTGAGTTAAGATCTGAAGTCACTATGCGTACCTCAGATGTTAACTTGAAGAAAGAATCATTCTAAAAACTACTTAATGCCTAAAAAGATGAAGATTCACATATGTATACTTCTGGAGCGAAGAGGTTACACATATGTCACATGCAACATACATTTACGTACTCTAAATTATTACATATATACGCCACACGAAATTTCATTTCTTATAATTTAGAAAAGTACTAACGATGAGGTATTGCAATTTTCTTGAAAAATTCATTTTATTCCTGAAATATTATGTAAGTGTTTACATTTTTGTGTGATAAGGTTATAAAAGGTTTTTCAAGAATGACTTTTATTGTTTAAATATTTAATGACTGAATATGGTATGAGTGTGAATGTGTTACATTACATAACATAACATGATGTATTATAATTATATACTCAAGATAAATGTATGATTAGAGTAATTTTAATGTTCTTGGAAGATAATTTTTATGTTTTAATAACCCCTAGTTAAAATAAATGTTCGAAATTAAAAGTGACAAAGTGAATGAGAAGAGAATATTTAAAAATATAAATGAAATAGGCTGTATATATAAGAGGTAGGTTATAAGATTTAAAAACTCAAAAGTCTTAAATTATTAGGAATTATCCCTTTTGGAAAATAAAAAAAATTTCGTTTTTCAATATTTGTTTATATTATATATAATTGATTTTTTTTTTTCGAATCCCTCATTCCCTAAATATTTTACGAAAGAATGAATGAAATTCATTGAACAAATGAAGGAAAGTTTTCATCAACTCGATCGAGTCAAATTTCGTTACAACAACATCCTAGCATTAACACGAAATCACTATGTTCTGCGAAAACGAGCCAAATGTAATAGCGCAGAACCTGTTCTTTCCCCGACAATACAGCTCATCTTTTCTTCACGTTCGACAAGTTTTATGAATACCGTGCACGGTCTATTATATCTTTAGTCTATGCCTTCAACCAAGTCTATGTCCCTCTGTAGGTATGGTCTCCAAAATTATCGATGACTAATCTCACCACTACTGAATTCATTATAAATTCTAAACCTGGTGAAATTATGCTACAGTGGATAAAAATTATTATTGTCTATACTATAGTTTATACCTAAACTAATAATCTTCGAAAAATGCCATTTTTAATACATGTATTATATTTACGTTATGAAAACATGCAGCAATATGCAATGTGTTCGGGGAAATTGTATCGTAAAATAATGATCCAACTTCTCAGGATTTCCATTAAATCTCTCTCTCTCAAAAAAACTACGTCTATCGTATAATGATAATAAAATAATCAGGTAAATTTAAAAGATGAAAAATGAACTCAATTGATGTTTTTAACGGGATTATTAATTCCAAGTCCCTAAAATTCACTGTGGAAGGGAAATTTATAATAAATAATTTTTTGCATAAAATGTATTTTTTAATGGTTTTTCCGTCCTGAAAAATCACGTGAGTATTCACTTCAAAAAGTTCACGATTTCTGTATAATGGTATCTCGCGACCGGTAATATTCGAATTTTTCCGTCGGATGGAAGATAAACCTTGATAAATGAACATTAAGCGTTAGCAAACCGTTTAAAAACATTTCCGCTCAGAATAATTTTTCTCTCCTCCGCCCCCGAACGCCATTTTCGCTCGCGTCGGGAATCGAGCGTGGGTTCTTCCCATTCGCCGACGTCAATTTTCCCATTGTCCCAATAAATGAAGCAATAATGACCGAATGATAACGGTAAATTAATTATAACGTTTTGTGACAATTTTCCGCTGGCGCTTGCATTTCGGGGGCACATCTTCTCCCCTCCGGCTAACGCGATCGGCATTTACGGCGTTTCGGGTCCTGGCGATGGTTAAAACGCAGGAAGTGACATCCAATTAATACGTCACGAGCTCGAAATTCGCTTGTGAAACAATTCACCACCGCTACCACCGACGAAATAACTGTTTGCCTTTTCCCTCGAACTTCACAAATTCCTGACCACGCAAACTTAATTGATGTTTGCGCCCGTTTGTGGAAATAGAAAACACAGAATAACTCGAAAACTCGTTGTATATATATATATATATATGCACTTTAACTAGTTTAATTCATTTAAACTTTTGAATTCTCCGGCGGTGTTTAACGAAGCCTCTAATGATGCCGAGTATCGCGTGAAACTCGTGTCTTTCCCACACAGTTTGGATTCCGAAAGCCGTACGAGTGCTTACAAGCGTAAATGTTCGGCAATAGTTTTGCTTACGCGTAAAGTGCCGAATTTCAAACGACTGTAATGTAAATATAGTTTGTGTTATTATCAGAGCCCAGAAGTTTAGGCACTAAAAATGGACTAAATCGGTAGGCAAAAAAAAAAAAGCACTAAAAACGCCTGAATTGGCGTTGAAAAAAAAGGCATTAATAGTTACCGTAAACGCGGACTACTTTGACCCTGGGGTAGTATTATACTTTGTCTCAAAACGAAAAGAGATTGAAAAACAGGTGATTCCTTCAATTTCGCATAGTAGACGGTGATTCCACCAGGCCGTATCACTAGTTCGACAAGCCCACCTTCAGTAGCGTTTTAATATTCATCGCTAGGTTGCAGCAGTTTTGACTCTACAAGATTCATCGAAAGACTGGTTATTTGTGGAGATGAAGATTACAAGGAAGAAAATTCACCACTGCCCCCACGGGGACACGAACCCCGGTCTCTCGCTTGCCGGACGAGTGCCTTGTATCGCAGTACTTTAGAGAAAGGTTTGAACTATTTAAAAAAAATCATTTTAAATTTCAGTATGTTTTAGTTATTTTCTAGCATAACAATAAATAAAATGTTTCATAAAACTGGTCTAAAGTAATCCGTGTTTATGGTAATGGGAAAAAAGTAAAAGAGTAACTAAAAGCTACATACGATAATAAGGGACCGAAAACCGATTAAAAAATTTTCCTCCCTCGCTGAATCTACTGTTTCAATAATAGAGTATAAAAACTGCATTATATTATAGCTGAGTTGATATTATTATGCCATAAAAAAAGTGGTTTTAGTCCTTCTAGGTTAAACTTTGTATGTAATTAGCTGACATGTAAAATAGTGTTACCTGGAATTAAAGAATAATTATATAAAAAATATAACGTGGAGTTATTAGAAAACACTTTTCATAATGTGTGAAACATTTTAAGTCCTGTCAACTTCCATCCTGGCCTGTTGGAGCCATGACGTCAACGGGCTATTGGGAGGTCAGCTGTAAATGCGGTGCAATGTATGAGCAAGACACGTCATGTGAAGCATGTGGAGAAACAAACTTTATTCTCAGCTTCTTGACGTGAATACGCCTTTTAAATCATCTAAGGGTACTAGAAAACATTCGCAAAAAGTTTGAGTGACGAAATTCCTTTAATAATCACATCTGAAGAATTCAGAACATATCAGTATTTTTATGTCTGCGGGTAGAGCTCGTTAAGGCAAAATCCAATGATACCGCTTTTATATTTCAATATCTGTTTCGGTCTGGCACCAGGCTCGCGGCCCGCTTTCTTAATTAAAATTGTTCGAATTAATTGTTAATTAAATTGTTGTATCTCGAGAAGTTTGCGACGCAAATAGACAACATTGGTATCGTCGCTAGCTATTACAAAGACAAATCCGATGATACCAATTCTCATGCCAGTACCTACCACGCAAAAGTAGGCACAAAGAAAATATTCTAGTCAAACGTCTAGGAGACAGCACACCTTCTTTTTTGAATACACGGGTTGCTTTCGTCTGGAACTCTCACAATCTTGATGCGAATTCAACGGTTTGAAAGCTATGTGTAGCACAGTTCAAAAGTGTCTCTCAGGTACCTATTTGCATTTAAATGGAGGAAAGCGAATGGGGGGGGGGGAATGCCGATAAGTATTAATACTAAGGGTTACAGATTTTTAACAGAAAAATTGTTTTGAAGCTCTCGATACTAAAAATACCAAAGTCCTCTAGAATATGGACTCCAAAATCTACGAATAAACATAAAACAGTGTCGAAATAGACATTACTGCCAAGAAATATTCAAAAAAGCAATTTTTACAAAAAAAAAAAAGTTTAAAAATAGACGTTTATAGCATTTTGCTTTGAATTCCGGGCTGTAATTATTATGCTTTCAGTTTCACGTGAGTGAATAAAGTAATACCAGGAAAATAAAAATAAGCAGACAATAAATATTAATACACTTATATTTTTATATACATCCATATATTATTTATCACTCGGAATCCAGATTGTTATTGCATACAACGAACATATTTTAAATTTTCTCTATATACGATAAAAATTATAAAACATCGTATTCAAATGAATTCTTAACGAGAGAGAACACAGTTTTATAATACGTTCAGTTCGTGTGCAGAGATCCTTTCGCTGGCGAAGTGTTATTGTCCGAGTTCAAAGAGACGGAGTCAAGAATGTTCTGCGTTTGATCGTTTTCATTCCTTCCGTTGCTGAACCGTTTTCGCTGTCGAACGAGATTCAAATTCTCCATGACGTATTCCTCGTCGGGAGCCATATTTCTAGCTTCCAACAAACAAGACTCCGCTTTATCCAATTCCCCAGTTTGAATGTAAACGGCGCACATGTTATGGAAAGCCGGCACGTGATCCGGATTCTTGGTAAGAATGGCACCGTAGCACTGGAAAAGAAAACTGTATTTTGATTTGTATTGTAACTGAAGGTACGTACGTATCTGACTGAACGATCTTTTGGATCATGGGTGTTAAGTTACAGTCACCGGCCATTAAGCTCTCGTAATTGCTGGTAATTGTAACTTTATGTTCAGTTCTGATAGTTTGTACTAGGAAAATCGAATCTGCTTTTACCGAGATGGAGAACACACTATCTACCAATTTGAATTGGTAGCCCTGTCCGCAGGTGCGGTTCGAGAAAAAATATTGCGATATTGCGAGACCTATTTTCTGGTACACCCCCGACCACAGGTTTTTTGATCAACAAATTTTTTTTTTGTCCTTTAAACTCGGATTTGGCTCTCCGCGCGGCCGCATGGCTCAAGAGCTGCTCCTGCATGTTCGCTACATTCTTTGATAGGCAAGAATTTGGCATTTGGTACACCGTGGACTTAAGTCGTAACTAGAATTTTTGTGCTGGGGAGGAGGGGGCGTAATTTGAACGCTCCATGCACTTTCTTTCTAAGCTAGCTCAAATCTTGAGCACGGCTATGGACAATCAACGATCGATTGAGTTGTGCTGAAAGTGTGCATGTATGCATGTTTAGTATTGGGCGTCATTCATTAGTGCTGTCATCCATTTTCCGAACGATGGGTGAAGTATAATGACTGAATATTTGTACCGTTGTAGGTCTGTTGCTCTCCGTGGCTTTTAACGGGAGAGATCAGCTCGCATTCACGCCTTGAAGTTGGAGAGAAACCACAGAAAATTAACTTCAGCCGACCACACCAAGGTGCCACCGGCGCCGGTGGGGTTCAAATATGGGTATTCGAGATACCAGTCAATCATTATGGCCACACGACCGCAAAGCAGCTGTCCCGTTCTACCACACGGGGCAGTTGCCCCGCCTCCCAAGTTCCGGCCGTGCCATGGACAAGTCTATTCCTACGGTTAGTACAGGTGCTGATATTGCTTCCACTTTAATATGACAAGCCTCAGACGTGGGAGAAAGTTGTGGAGTGTTGTGCAATGCGCGTTCATAGGGTTACTGTAACACCAGGCATGGCCCAATCTCTGTCCCATGAGGGATGTAAGCACTGATGTGTATAGGGTGACTGGTCCACATAGGCGTGAAATTAATTAATATTATAAGTATATGAGGAAGACATCAAATATTTAAGGGAGCTCTCGGGGTCCACAAGAGTTTACGCCCACATAGGCCCCTATTGCATATCAGACACCATCCTGAAAAAAGGACAAGTAATCCAACTCGTGTAAATAGCATACCATACTACCAACCTTGTCTGAAGCTTTTCATGCAAAGGTCGCGGAGTCACACAATATTTGTATCCGAACCAGCCTAGGGACCATTGGTATATTAATTGCCTAATACTCCAAACTTTCACAGGGTACAGGCATGATACTCACGCGCAATCTGACAGGGTTGTCAACTCAAATTGGTAGAATGTAATACATATAAAACACCAAACCCGTATCATACAAGAACAAACATCTCCAAGTGTTTCCTACCATCTTCGCAGCAGTGTAATTCTTCAGGTGCGAGAAGTAGATATTTCCGAGTACCATGAGCCCTTTTATATGGTACGGTTCGTGTTTGAGAAGAGCTTCCAGATGAGGAACTGCTTCGACTGGTCTACCGGTGTTGTGGAGCAGTAGAGCCATATTGAACAGAGCTCCTACGAAATCACTTCGTTGCTGCGAATATGCAAACACACATTTATAAATTCTAACAAAACCATCCAATCGTAACTAAAACATCAAAATTTTAAGAATAAACGGTAAGAAATCGTAAGAAATCACCCGACGGCGTTACATTGTTAAACGGTATCATAGAGAAAGAACTTCTTAGCGTTCTTTAACCGTCAATGATATTTCGGTCACTTATAGTACGTAAAATAGTGCATCGGAAATACCTGTATGGCTTTCTTGAAATACTCCTCTGCCTTGGCGTGTTCCCTATCTTCCATCGCCAGGACTCCCATGTTGAAAAATATTCGTTCAGAAGCTAAAGCTCCCTTGTCGATCTGTTTCTGCAACCTCGAACACATGAAAAGAAGACAGGAATTATTAACATTCTACGTCTGATAATGAATCATTCTCGGATGATAATGAATCAAGTTAATCAATTAGCATTCTTTATTCAGTGTTGGATTGATTGTTGATGCGCTGCATACTGTTTTTTATCAACTGTTGAAAACGTTGTTAGGAAGCGTTTCATTCGATGAAATGGCATTTTGTATACACGAGATAAAATGTATGAACAGGATTTCATTTTCTGTTTTCGGTCATCTCAACCTCATTGAATTTTAGGCACGTCTTCAATCAACAAGGAAGAGCGTTCTAGACGAATGGTAAATTGTCAATCCCAGCGAGTCCAGTCCGGTAAAGTAGAGACAGATGGCAGCAGCAATCTAACACTAAAAAAAATCATAACTCTGACACCATAAATATGTTAGGGGCTCGCATATATACAGGCTATCTAAAATCGTTTGCACAGTGAATGTCATTGCAACCGCGTTGAGTTTAGAAACATTCTTTTATTTACAAAAAGTCTTTAAAATGACTCAAAATTTCTTGAGTATCTCAAGGGGCGAATGCATATAAAAATGTATATATAGGAAAATTAACTTTTTATGAGGACCACGTGCGCTAAAACTTACGTAAATGCGGTTCTGAGAAGTTATTTACAAAAAATTGCATATTATTAAATGAAAAATTTACGGAGATATTTGACTTCGACCTTTTCAGTATTCATCACAAATGATTGAGGGCGTGGTTCACACAAAATGCGAAACGTAATTTTAATATAAAGTTGTGAAAAAAACTCTGTAAATGTTGATTTCTGAGCTAATGAAAACTTGCCAACCCAGTCATAAGTTACAAAAACACGGTGGATTTACGTATTTAAGGTCCCGGTAAATAATGAATTTAAAAACATGATTTTTTTTTGCAAATTACTTTTCAGAGCGGGATCGACGTTTCGATAACTTGAAGTTGTAGCACACAAGTGTCTATATAAGAAGTTAGTTTCTATATTTGTTTTTTTTATGCGTGCGACATGTTTATTATGCATTCACGATATTTTGAGTAATTGTACGTATTATGAAAACTTTCTTTGTACTTGAAAGTATGTTTCTCTAAACTCAACGGTTGCAGAGATATGTACTGTGCAAACAATTTTTGACAGTCTGAGTACACACAGAAAATACGTTCCTGCATGCAACCAATTTGTGACAAATTCCCCGAAGGAATGTTCATACGAGATGCATGTATGGTTAAGTAGCAAAGCAGAGTAATAATAGTTTTATTTATCTCCCCTTTGAATTGCTTTTATCCAATTTTTACTGTGTAATTCCTATCGTTCAAGAGTGTCGCGAGACATTTCTAGAACAAAATTAAATTGAAAGTGGTAATGGATCTGTGATTCCCAACAACTGTTGCTGGCACATTCGAAGTTCCTCAAAGGGGGAATTTCTCTGGCTCGATAAATCTGCGTTTTAATGGAAATTTAGTCGTTCGCTATGTCTGTTTGAACCCGTCCAATTTTGCCCTCGTATGCCAATAAATGCAGCAGAAATTATCAAATATTTTGACTCACCTTTGTTGAGCAATACGTCGGTGTTCAGAATCACCAGAATCTTGACTCAGTATAGCAAAATTGATTAGTGATTTCTAAAAAAAAAAGAAAGAAAAAAAGTGAAAAAACACAGATAATTTAGAGAAAAACATCAAATCATCATATTTAGGAAAATAAATAATAATACATAATACATGAGAGAATAAAACACGCATAGGCGTAGCATTAATAGTTTTATCAAAACAATTTCATCTGAAATGAGTTGAAGAAATCTCAACGGAAAACAGAGCGGATTCAATAAATCTGCGAGAGAACACATTCAATTAATTTATATTTATTTTTTCCCCTTCCCCTCGAAACTAAAGATTTCACAACCACGACCGTCTTTGTAATCGAGTATCAATTTACAAAACAACGCAGCAGATCCCCCCCGAATTTAAATGCAAATTACACGTCGGGAAATTTTCCACTGATCGACTTGCTCTCCAGAGCGAAAATCCTGATTAAAAACAAAATATGCTTCGCAATTTATAACTCGCTTAAAATTTTTCGCATTGCCTTAATGGAATTCAATTAAATTTGCATAGTCTCTCTACATTTTTTTGCTTTTCCCGATTTCGAGATGATTAAATTGCAGCGCAGTTTATAATCACAATTCGTATTTGTCTGCAAGAGGAAAGTTACAAATGTGTATTATAAAAAGGAAACACAATGTGCTCAGCTTTCACGCCGTGATGCAAGTTAGAACGAATATGTTATTCAATATACAATATATGGTCTTTGTTGAGAATGAGTTTGTTATCATAAGAAATACAAGAAGAGGTGGGACTTTTTAGTAATAAGAAAAATGTATTTTCCGTTTGCTGATTTATGTTGTAATATTTAAATGTTGAAGGAACCGTTTCTTTAATTACGATGCTTTGTGAGACTTTCTGATATAGAACTCACTTTGTGATCATTGAGTTACTTTATTATTTCAACATTTCTCGGTTCCCCAAGTTTATTTTCCGTGAACTTACGTATTATAATTTGCATCTAGATGCTTTTGAAATTATTTATGATCATGGATTGCTAAAATATAAAAGAAAATATATCTATTTAATTTTAGAACGTAACTAGTTGCGTAATGGCAAGTCTGCAATGTTTTTTGAGGGGATTAGATAGTCAATCCTCTGCTTATGAACTTAATTCTTTCCTGAAGTCCGTTCGTAAACACTCACCTCGTGTTGAGGGTCGAGACTGAGAGCCTTGTCGAAGTGAGCGAGAGCTTGCTTTTCGTTTCCTTCTTCTAATAATAGAACCCCGATCTAATAACAGAAAATTATACCTTTTAATAATATATTCGTGGAAAATAATTTAATTGCGCATTTCCGTGTGTTGAAAATGATTTTGGTCTAAAGAAAAGATGTAAAGTAAAGTTCTTGAATACGCTTGCCGGCTTTAAACCGTTGATCATAGAAATGCATCTGGTTAAAAAAAAGTATAGTATATATCATACAACTTCTTGTTCAGGGGTTTCCAACACAAAAGCTCTCGCCAAACCCTTAATACAATCGACGCTTGTTATAACGATCCCACCTAATAATAGCGATCATTCCATTATAACGAGCGGTAGAATAGGTCCCAGGTCCCAAACGTTTCGCTATAATATAAACTTTTATGTTTTCCTTTCGATATAACGACCATCCGATATAACGTCAATTTTGACGGAACGAGGGGGTGGGGTCGTTATAATCATAGTTGAAATAGAAATGAATATTTAAAAAACTAATCTGCAAAAAATAATTATTTAAAAATTTATTAATGAGGGACCGTTCAAGTATTACGTAAGCAAATGTTTAGCCATTTTTGACCCCTTCCCTGTCCCCCCCCCCCACTTGTCAGCAAAATTTCGTCATCAGGTCTGCCCCTCTGAATCCTAACTCATATTTTCATAAAGAGTGGTTGATGACGTAGGCATTATCCAAACCCCTCTCCCCACTTGTCATCAAAAGTCAGCAAATCGAACCCCCCCCCCCATCGATGATGACGTGATACTTGAACGGCCCCTGACGACTAGAAAATCTTTTTTTTTTAAACCAGAACGTGAAAAACATGCTTTTCAATCACTTAAGATTTCATTATTGGTGAATGGAAATTTCTCAAGCGGATTATACGCCGCTTCGGTTTACACGATCATATTTTGCTCCAAGTAGTAAAATTTTCATCTGTGAATTATATGCTGATTTTATGCTAATCTGAAAGACTGATACAAAAGTTTTTAAGCATTTTTTCAAGTGCTGAGCTAATTTGAACGAATTGATAATGGTTGGCGTGGAAAATAATATTTATTTTTAATTAACATTTTTTTTTTCAAAATCATTTTCGTAGGCTCATTTGTCCTATTTTTAGAGTTCACTTGGGGGCCAAATATTTTGCCATTGCTACTCACATTATAAAATATGTCGGGGTTGGATCCATCGTATTTCAAAGCTTGCCTATATGCCATTCTTGCTTCCGTTGATCTATGTGAGAACATATTAGACAGAAAAGTGTTTAACCATATTACCCAATTGAATTATACATTATATTACGATATAATAACGATAAAAAAAAAAGGAAATCATATATGGATCGTAATAAGTGAATACTCGGAAGCAGCTTTTCCTCACCTATTCAGCTTCAAAAGAATAGATGCTCTTTCCAAATAGGCGTTTATAAAGTCAGGCTTCATTTTTGTTGCTTCGAGCAAAAGCTAAAAGTAAAAGTTACTATCATTTTCTACTTAATTTATTGTCAAGTGTGAGTAGCAACATATTTTTAGAATATTGTGAGCATATTTTCTAAGTTAAACATGGATGTAGTTAATAGATGCCACATTTCAGTCTCACCTCTTGCGCTTCTTCTAACCTGGATTGGTTTTTGGATATAAGATTTCCCAAATGGCTGAACAGTTCCATGTGCCTAGGCGATACATACGCTTTGATAGGATGACCTGCTCGGCCTGCACTTGGAAGGAGATCTCTAGCCTTGAGAAAAAAAGAAATCCTAAATGAGAATTTTATGAAAATGTCTCTCTCTCATAAGAGTAAATAAAGTAATTAGAATCTAATAGAAACAATTCTGAACGTTTGGGCAAAACTTAAATAGCATTACCAAACACCAGCTCTGGCCATATCGCAATTTACTGCCGTTAATGAGATGGGTTGGAAATGAAGTCGCTGTCTATCGGTGGTCACCTCAAGTTCGTTAGGGAAAATATCTTATGTATATCCTTTCTCGGGTACGAACCCAGGACCGTGGCAGCAACCTTCAATGTGGTAGATGAGCATCTTACCACCACGCCACTCGGGCGCAAAAAAAATTATGTTACTAGTAGATAACATTACTAGCTTCAATTTAACTCAAGCGAATGTTCTAAAGAGATTGATTGCACGCTAAATTTATAAGTTGCAAATACAGCTATAGGATAAATTGGAGTAAATCAACAAGTTATCAAGTACAGTAAAACCTCTCTTTTGCAAGCACCCTCGGGACAAAAAAAAAATTCGTCCGTAAAATAGGAGTGGCCACATTTATCAGGGGTTTGAAATGAAAACTTTTATTATATAAGAAGAAATTATTATTTGGCCGTAAAAGAATGGTTACCGCATGTGAGAAGTGTACGTTATTAGGGGTTTTACTGTACCTAATATAAAAAGAAAATTGTCCTATAACATACTTCTCATAACTAATCTTCTCTTGAATATTCTTTTGGGGAGATTTTTAACGAATCGGTGAATGCCAGAAAGTGATGGGTGCGTGTATGTGTGTGACTAATGTATTTATGATTGAGAGTTATCCTCGTTTGCGTATTCAAGAAGTGCTGCCATCAACTTACATTTTTGAAGTGAAAGTGGCAGATGTCTGAATTTTCGTGTTCCTATATGTACTGCCTTTATTAGACTAAAAAAGTTGCGGTAGAAAAGCATTTTTCTAATATAAAATAATCAAATAATAATATCATAACAAAAGAGATATATCATGACATTAGTTATTGATGCATTTTTAATTATGAAATAGGTGAGGGCAAAATTTTGAAATAGTTTATAAGAAGTATTATTCGATGATTCTCGGTAAATTTTTCCACACCGAAAATATTACAGTTCAAGAAGTTTCTCCGCTTAATACGTTCATGTTTGTGTGAGCGACGTATTGATCGGGATCCAATGCATTTGTTATTGAGATTCATCTCAAAACATTCCTCTACGAAGGATTTTAACTGCTGGCTGATGCGAAGATCTATTTAGAAAAAAGATAAATTTCAACTGCCTTTAAGGGGAATCGAACCCACATCCTCTCACTTTCCGGGTGAGCACCCTAGACCACTAGAATACAACGGCAACAAATGCCTTGCTCTTTCCTTAGAGCTCGTGAGCATTGAACGGGTCCGTTCATGGACGGTCGGATCTAATTCAAGCCAAAGCTCGCAATTTCTGACACTACTACTACTTAACCGTACATGCACCTCGTATACATTCCTCTACGGAATTTCTAACGAATCGGCTCTTGCCGGAATGTATGAATGGCTGACACTGTGCCGTCAATGGCTCGTGTTCAGTGCACACGAACTCTAACGAAAGAGAGATATTTTGTTGTCTTTGTAGTGGTCTAGGGCACTCACCCGGCAAGTGAGAGGACGGGTTCGATTCCCTGCACAAGGGCCGTTGAATTTTCTCTCTTTCCTAAACACATTTTCGCATCAGCCAGCTGTTAAAAACCGTCGTATGGATAGCGGAGAGTCACATCATTCTCGGAGAAATGTCTTACCTTCCAGAAAGCTTTTTCTGCTTCCATGGGCCTCCCCATAGCATTGTAAGCATTTCCGACATTCATGTGTCCACCAACATCGTCCGGTTGGATCCTGAATAAAAATGTTATCATAAATACTAGTTATCGTGATACCCTTAGTTTGATATTGAAAAATTTATAAAAATGTTAAACAATAAAAACCTATAAATTAAAAAAAACCGTCCAGTCACCTCCCAATTGCAGGATTCGATGCTCCAAAAACTTTAAAATACTCGATTTTTGCAACATTACTGGGCACACATACATAACATATACCGTTAACTGGAGTGACTTTGTGCCAAGGTTCCAACTAGGTGACATTCACGGTTTTTAGGACGAAGGTGCTTCCTGGGAGCGTATGGATGAAGTATCGGTTTCAAGATTTTTGCATGCCGATTCAGGAACTGTAGGTGACTCATCGACTGCATTTATTGCCATCACATCCTGCCAGCTGTTGTGTGGAGAATTTTGTAGGTTATATTGTGATTTACATGAAACTTTTCAAGTGCGTGTAAACCTCTCTTGGTGCAGGCAGTGTGTGTTTCGTGGAAACTAGATAAAGTAATATTGCTATGCAGGAGTTGCTTACGATTAGAAATACCAATTTTAATTGTAAAAATGCTCCATTTTGGCGAAAATATGATGCATAAACAAGAAAATGAGAATTCAGTTGGCGACTTTGTGCTACTTGTTTTTAATTTTTTGTACGTAATTTTTTATTACGGGAAAATATTAAGGAAAAACTCCAAAAAGTGGCACCAGGCCACCCCCGATTTACGGTACATGGGGGGGGGGGAGGGAGTTCCTCCTTAATACTATATTAAATGTACAGAAAATGCATGTGTCACGGTACATGTGATGAATCCGGTTACATTATGCATAATAGCCGATCATTTTGGTAAGTTTGATAAATATCCCCTAAATTTATTCCTTAAACCACCGGTGATTACGCATCCCAACAATACCAAAGCGTCGTTGGCAAAATGATGAATCGGGCTATATTCATCACATATGCCAATCATTATTATGTATAATCGTCATTTCACATTGGTGAATATCATAAATCAGTCCCATTGCCGTGATGAGATTCATTATTTAGATAACCGCATTTGCGTGAGCTGGAGTCTGAACGGATATAATGAACTCTGATTTAAGGGATTTTTCTGAACATCCAGGAAATAACTCCTTTTTGACGAATTTTATGATGGCACCTCGATATAACGAACTCACATTTAAGGAAATTCATGATCGTCTCCCAATATAATGATCTCTTATTAAACAATTTTTACTCTCATTTAACGTATTCTCCTTTAACAAATTTCACGATCGTACACCGATATCATGTACATTAAAACCTCTCTTTTGCGGACACCGTCGGGACAAAAAAAAAAATCGCCCGTAAAAGAAGAGTGACCGTGAATCAGGGGTTTGAGATGCATGCTTTTATTATACAAGGGGAAATTGTAATTTGGCCGTAAAAGAGGGGGCATCAATGACCGCATCTGAGAGGGGTGTCCGTTAAGAGAGGGTTCACTGTATTATTCTACCAAATTACCGTTACGTATAATTTTTTTAGTCTCTATCAAATTTTCGAACAGTACTTGGATATTATGCATTTATCAGTCTCACCGAGACGATTGACGATTATCTATATACAGCGTGTACGTGCTAATGCGGCTTGTATCTCATCAACCATCCGTCGTAGAGGTATGATTCCAATTTAAAAAAATGCTCAAAATGCCTTAAAAAATTACTGTGTACCAGTTATAAAAGTAAAAACACAGTGTGTCACAAAATAAAAAATTTTATACGGTCTCCTTGTCCTCTAACTTCCAATGGGGTAATTGTAGCCCTGCATCTCCTGAGGCCAATACAAAAAATTCCACGTTTCTAAGTGCAATGTTCGCTAAGATATTTGAATTCAAAAATCGGAGAAAAGTTATTAAAGAACAGCAAAAGCTAACGAACACACAGCGCTCTTTTCCCTCATTTATGCTGTCGTTTCCCAATTTTTGAATTCAAATATCTCAGCAAAGGTTGTAATTGGAAACTTGGATTTTTTTTGGGCCTAAGGAGAGACAAAGCACCAACTTTTTAATCGGAAGTTAGAGCACGGGGAGGGGGGGGGGGGAACCGTATAAAAATTTAGCCTTTGTATTTTGTCACTCACTGTATTTTCTTTCTCAAATCTGGCACAGAGTAGTTTTTTAACGCCTGCTGAGCATTTTTGAAGTTGAAATCGTACCTCTACGGCGGACGGTTCTGCAGATAAAGGCCGTGCAAGCACTTACAGGAATCCCTGTATATAAAATAACATGTCCTGACTGACTGACTGACTGAGTGACTGATCATCGCCAAGCCGAAACTGCTGAAACTATAAATATGAAATTTTATGAGTAACGTTATTTCATGATATAAAGAGTCAGTAAGAAGGGGTTCTGTGAAATCCGACGCGTAAGGGGGATTCAAAGATTATATGGAGATTAGCGGAGCCGAAATCACTGAAGCTATAAATATAAAATTTGGTCAGTATTATATTTTATAATATAGAGACTCGCTAAGACGAGAGTTCTGGAAACTCGATCCCCAAGCGTTGTCGTGAGGTAGTTTCAAATGTTATACGGCGAAATTATCGCCGAGTAATTTTCAGATTACCAAATCTACGCGCGCGAAGCCGCGGGCAACAGCTAGTGCATAATAAACGGTTATTATGCGTAGTAACCGATTTATCACATTTATCGCAACATATACACCCGCAGGCATAACAACTGAATTTAAATATATTTCTAAGTGGAAGCTGAAAATCACGCACTTAAAAAAAAAAAAAAACCACATCGCATCGAATAGAATAACTCAAAATGTACGACTTTTAAAGCCGTAATTTTCTGATGAAATTAATTAAAATTTCATATTTCATCACATTTAACGAGTTTGTTATCGAAGCTGTTGCGAAACGTTTCAACGTAATTCGAGACCAGCCAGTAAACAACTCGAAAAGGGTGGAAGCTCCGAATACACGGCCCGCAAACATTTGTTGTGAGCGAACAAATACGCTTCGGGGGATATTAATTACGCGCGATGATGTTACCTGCAGTGGGTGGGAACTATCCAATGGGAATGCTCTGTGGACGCCATCGCAATTTTAAAATATTTATATTTCGGCTCATTAATTCTTTCTGTGTTTGACTTATTCAAAATTTCTGAGCCGCTTTGGAGAGAGAACAAGCTCTCGTCGTGCGAAGCATTACATTGCGGTTACTACAGGGTTCAACTCATAGTTTGTTTATTCATGTTTGAAAATTTTCAACAACCAACAGCTTGAATTTCTAGGTTTCAAAATCTATGGCGTGAATTGTTGAGGATGCCAATTAAATCAAGGCAAAACGGGTATAACAAAAGGGAAGTGTTTTTAGTTTAAGTAAACTTACTCCACGGCTCTCAAGAAGTAATCCAGAGCTTTGTGAGAGTCCCCTCTGCTCTGCATCACGTGACCCAAATTATTCCATAGCTTAGCATTTCGGGGCGAGACTCTCAAACCTGAAGTGAAAAGGGATTCTCCGTTTTTCCTGGAATCATATAAGAACATCATTTGTATAATTAAACTTCCGTTACAGTCTTATGTATACAGAGTGTCCCGTAAATATTAATAAATCTCGTAAATATTACTACTACTACTACGTTAATCACACATGCATCTTGAACCCATTTTTCTGCAGAATTTCTTACGAATCGGTACACTCTGGAATAAGTGTTCTGAGTGTATGTGTGGCCTCTAACGTATTTATGTTGGTACGCTTGTTTCGTTTTCTGTTCTTCTATCTTCTGATTGCCATCTGCCTTTTTCAATTTGAAGTGAAGATGTAAATACTTGAATGTTTATGTTATATGTACAAGTACAATGTTGAGGGTCTAGATGCTCTCTTCAAAAAGATATTTTTTTTGGAATGAGAGACCGTCTCACATTCATTCCTCGAAGTTGGAAAACCGCAAAGTCAAAGTCGTCCCGTAAAGACTGCACGAACTCTTCAGAACAAGAATGTTCATTCTGAGTAGATGAAAAATGTCCAGAGAATCACATCATTATGGTTTCTACGCAGGGTGTAACTAAACTGGTAGCCAGAATGTAAGAAGCGATAGAACTCGTCAAAGCAAACAACTTTCACCATATAATGTGGGGTCGGAAAGTATGGCCAAGCAAGGAGAGCGAGCACGGTAAGGGGGTCATCCAAGTATAACGTCAGCATCGGGGGGGGGGGAGAGGGTTTCGGATTTGCTGACTTTTGATTACAAGGGAGGGGAGGGGGGTTTGAAGGTTGCTTACGTTATCAACCACCCCTTTTTGAAGATATGAAATATTCTAAGCTGCTGACGAAGTTTTGCTGACAGAGGGGAGGGGGGGGGGGTCAGCGTTTTGCTGACTTTTGCTGACAGGAGGGGGAGGGGTTCAAAAATGGCTGAAAATCTGCTTACGTAATACTTGAATGGCCCCTAAATCGGATAGAGGATATTCTTGATGCAATAGACCAGTGATGGGCAAACTTTTCTAGGAGCGAGCCACAGAAGAAAACAACAAAAAGAAAAAGATTTGGCGGGCCGGACATATTCGGACATCCGACGTTATTGGAATTTTTATTTTTGGAAATGAAGTGGCGGAATGCGTTGTATACTTTGAGAACTGCCACGGCTTCATTGCAAATGAGACGCAATGGCTTATCTTTTACGACTGTGAAAAATGGAAAAGTATATTTCGAGAATTTTCAGCATAAGTGTTCCATTTCTTGCATATGCAAAAGGATTCAACTCAATTTTTATTTAAATTCTCGGAACTATATTATCCTTATGCTAAGAAAGGGAGATCTTCCATTTTTCATTTATTCATTATTTTTATTCCTTTTCATTTATTCATTCACCCCCCTTGAATGAATTTTTTTAAAACCATGTAATTAAAAATTTCTGTACTATTATTTTGAAATCTGCAGCGGGGAGAATTGAATCCGTTAGCGGGTCGCATTTGGGCCACGGGTTGTAGTTTGCCCATCACTGCAGTAGACGACCGGCCTGAACGCAGTAGATCGTGACCAAGGTGTCGACCATATGACGTTATGGAGTATGTTGCGTAGAGAAAGGTTATCCCCCCCCCCCCCAAAAATCTCAATAAACAAAATTTATGACGTCAAATTCAGATTTGACGCGAGTAAAAGTATAGCATCCACCATAAAGACCAATGACGCTTTCGGACTTCTCTTTATAACTATCAGAAGCAATTGGTGCTGCAAACTAGACTTAAAGCAGAAGCACAAACAGTTGTTTGTCTTCGTACTAGGTAGTGCTGTAGTTATTGTGGATACCTGAATCTGAAAGGTGAAACACATTCTACCTCACAATTTTTTATCGAGATATGGAAGATTCTACAGGGATGGATGTGTCCTGAAATGGATGGGTATTCTCTCCCCGTTTTTACAAATACATAGAAGGAAGATAGTATGATCAGATGATTAGTTCTAGTTCATGATCTATTAATTATCCAGCAATAGTTGGCGAAGGAATCGAGCATCTTGTATATTCGTTCAGCAATAGTTGGCGATGAAATACTTCTGTGGACACCGCAGTTTCATATCGTAATGAGTCAGTTATCTACGGTGCTCACAAGCATGATCCGATGCGCTGGACATTTTGAGCATCTTTCAAGAATGTCACATGCATGCACAGAAGATGTTCATGTCTTCAACGGAGCTCATTTCTAATTCTCTGGACATGAGATCAGAATTTTTGTTCACGATTTACTCGTAAACTGTAAGGTTATTTTTTGTTCAAAGAAAATGTTCGAGTGAAAATTCTTGTTCCGTACAGTTATGACACTCCGCATAAATATTTTCACACTGCATAAGAGGTGTCTACTTTCATCGTTGTCCAATAACTAATTTCTAAACGTCCAGTTGTAATAAGATCTTTCAAATAATATTATCGATCCCCATTGAAGCCGTTCCAGTCAAAGGAATTATCTTTGAAAGCCGTTATATACACCAAATTGAATGTTTTGAACGATCCCCGGGTCCTATAAGTCATTCATGGCAAAAAATTCTCCATGCACTGATGTGTCAAACAAGAAAAAGGAAAAGTTTGCTCATGTAAAGAAAAATATTATGGACTTATGGAAGGTTAGATTTTGCTTATTTTAGGAAAAGTTTCTTATTAGAAAATTCATTAGTTTAGTCAAATTCTAAAGAGCAACATGGAAATTTACATATGACTGCTACTACAAGATTTCTTACAATGACAATTGTCTCATTAAGAGTTGTTATGGGTGCTCATTATATATGGATGAATCCAGTCCATTAATGGATAATAAATAAGTAGCCAAATCGATCTGTGTTTGAAATAATTTTGTGGAAAATCCTCTGTTTTTCAGTGAAAACATGATGCTTCAACGTTAGCTAAATGTTAACGCAATCACCTTTGGCCGTAGAAGAACAATTTTTGTTTTGTTTCACATGTCAGTGTTGAAGAAGTTTTTATTGAACCTGACTTATAGGATTCTTTAAAAAAAAACAAAAAACTTTGGATTTCTTTTCCAAAAATATCTTTTTTTTTACTTAAACGGCTTCTTGGATACGGAGTGACAATATTTGGAACATTTTTTTTGATTAAAATTCCCCTTTGAGGCTTAGCAACTAGCTGCCAACGATAAAAGTAGCACTCTATATACAGGATATCCTATAAATTCGACCAAGACTTTAAAAATTGATAAACATTGAAGGAATTGGTATATTTGAATGCGGTTTGTCAAAAAGTTGTTCGCACGAAGGTGTATTTTTTTTGAAACACGGAAAAAAATCAGTTCAAAATTGTTGGCCATGGAGAGCTTTGTCTATACGCCTCACTGAACCTGAACTTTTCTTCAATGTCTTCTGTGTCCTAAACGTTCGTAAAGCTTCAGTTGGCGATTCGTGGCTGAGGTAAAACACCCCTTCACCAATAAAGCTTTATCCACCAATGTCAACATCACAATGAAAACCTTATCAATCGTACACCCTGCATTTTATAGGACTCTGAGTTGCATATTTCCAGTAATTTGCTTTCGGGCAGTGCTCCCTATCTACAGAAATTTGAACTAATTTTTTTCCCGTACCAAAAGAAATAAAATCTGTGTGAGAATCTCGCGCGATAGAAATGAAATTTCTAGGTTGTTTAATCCCTAGGCTGCGGGAATATTGTGGGAAAATACACTCCGTTCCCCTCCACCCTAACCCAATTTCATTTTCTTCCAAACAGTGTGCATCGCTCATCATGCTAAAGGAGACGTTCTACGATTCCAGAGGCTTCACGGGGGTAGGAAAAGGTAATAAACACTGCCTTTGTCCGACACAAAGCGTCCAAACCAACCCCTCCACCCAAATTCATGTTCTCTTATACGATTATACGACCGAATCTTTATTGACATCCCCCCATATGCTTCCCAGCAGTTCACACACAAGGCCATTCTATGAAACTAGTGTTGAGGAAAAAGAAAACGTTCCACTTTCTGCGATGGATTTTCTTTCCCTCACGAAATTTTCACTCTTTTTTCGCTAAAGAACTTTCTGTTCGAAAATTCCCCTCCCTGAAAATAACATTTTCGCAAACCGCATTCAAATATAACAAACCCTTTAATTTTCTTGAATTTTTAAACTATTCACGAAATTTATGGTACACCCTGTACTATTTATAATAATTAATGATGAAACTCGAGAAGATGAACTCTTTTTCGTAAGCATTTGTATTTCATCATTTGTCTTTCGTTAAGCATTTGTCTTTTTTTTTATAGTTCTTTTAAAAAGAACTAAAAAATATACTGATTCCGGACTTATAGTATTTGAGAAATATCTAAAAATGTCCGCGCATTAAACTCTACTTCATCGCTTGATAAAGCGATCTAATAATTATCACAAATCACACGAAAGAGATAGAAATTAAAGCCCCAGGCTTTAAGTTATAAAAAAGAAATTATACACGTAAAGATGATATTTCATTAATTGGAGAAATAAAAACAAACAAATGCTAGGATTTTTTTTCATGATGATCAAACATGACTTAATTTAATTAATTACTCAATCAAGAGCGAAATTAAACGATTAAAAATGTATTTTTCCGTTATGTTTCTAGTTTCAATACCTCTATATCATCCCTGCCTTCTTTCTCTTTTTGCATTCTTCAAGAGATGCAACTTTATGCTCGAGCAATTACGAAATGAAATAATTACTAATACCATTATTATGTTACATTATCCCTTTCTTTCTCGTTGTATCGTATTTAGTTACATGCGAAATTATAGCGATGGTTTTTCATTATTTACATGAAATTAAAAAAAGAAAAAAAATGAATTGAACTCACCAATCGAAATTTCTGGTGATTGTCCTCGCGACATTAAGGCACGTTATGGTGAGTAAAGAAAACACAAGGAAGTATTTCATTTGTTTCCTGTAATCAAATATATTTAAATTGTAGAAATTAGTATCGATACACATTTGTCTATCGTTGATGAAATTTCAGTAATTTTTAATCAATACAAAGTAAGGACCACATCCTCTGGATAACCAGCTTATCTGTCTTCTGGAGACACAGCAGGGGGGTCACAGTCGGTTTTGTGGTGATCCGCGACCTGGACGCAGAGCAGCATGCTATATTGGTGGTCATAACGTAATGACTGATTGGTGTATTTGATACCGTACACGGGTTACATTTCCCAAAGGCGGATAAGTAAAAAGGTGGAAAATGATAAAGACGTGTTTCTCTCGGGAGGTCTATCTTACCTGACGCAAAGATTCCACATTATATGGTAGCCGTATCCAACCAAGATGCAGAAACCCATGCTTGGAATGTAGAGGACTCTCTCAGCTACCACGAACCCGACCGGGAAGAACAAGTTAGAAGCTGGAATATACGGGATTATCAACAGACCTAAACCCTGAGTGCACAATAGAAAAGAAAAGGAAATTAATAAGTAGAATAAACAATTTTATTTAACATCGTGTTGTTTTCATAATATATGAAGAACAATAAAACTAACTGTAAAATCTAAATGACTTCAATTCATGCGCATATACTAAAAATATCTAATCTATATAAATAAAAATTATTTTTTGTGTGTATGTTCTTTGTACGAATTCACAATTTTTGACCTTTTTCGGCCAATTTTGTGCATTTAGGAAACCGAACCCGACTCGAGAGATAATCTACTTTAAAAATTTGTCAGAGCAGGGCAAAAAAACTGTCGGGCGGCAATAGATCATAAGCCTCTACAATATTTTGCAATATTTACTTTGGTTACACCGTGGTTCTCAAACTATGAATTGAGACATATTTTTATCCATTTACATTCGTTTGTTTCTTCCTTAATGATGCCAGTATATGGGAGAATACCCGTGAAGCGCCGGGTGATATATCTATTTCTATACAGGGTGATTATTTCCCCCTGCCGCATTTTACTGGCGAACCGTTGTTCCAGAGGCATACTTCCAATTAAAAAAAACCAAATATTGTGTAGACATTAAATACTTCCCTTATATTACAAGGGGTTGTGTAGTTATTAAAGTGAAAAAAAAATTGTACGGACACCCTAAGCTCCAAAAACCAAATTAGAAAGTTTATGAGCTGTCTCTCCTGAGGCAACAAACAACTTCCATGTTTCTAAGAACATATTCGCAGAAATATTTGATGTAATACCTGTGTGTGTATGCTCTGTCTTTCTATATACAAATGCATAATTTTAGACCGATCGTCGCCAAATTCTGTACGTATACCAAACGATAGGCTACTCTACAACACTCGAACGATGAGCTACTTCAAAAGTCCGTCAGAGCTGGGAAAATTACAGACATATGCAAAAAACCTGTCGCGCAAAAATGGTTTGTAAGTCTCATCAATGAATTTTGCAATGCTGACTTTCGTTGATCATTTTTGTCACACCATGGTCATTTTCTGCACGAGAGGGCAAATTAGACGGCGACCTACAATTTATTTCCGATTCCGAACGACAGCGTTCAACAGTTTGCCTTTTTTATACTCACTGAGAGCTTGGTGAGCTAACCCTTCGATGCAGGACTCCCTGTGGTAGCAATCGTTTTCTGTGATCACTTTGTCGCCATTTCTATTGTACCTGTGCGTCAGGAAAGTTTCTGATAAGGCCGAATCGGGTATCGAACTCGCGGCACCTCTAAATATCCTTTGGTACTTAGTAGCTTAAATTTACTTTGCTTACCGTGGTTCTCAAACATGCATTTCAGACGTGTTTATCCATTTACAATGGTTTGCTAGCTCCTTAATGCTACTAGCGTATAGAGAAGGTATTCTTGCTAGTTCATAACAACGACGAAGTAAAAAAAAAAAAATCTGTTTTGCACCCACCACACTGACAACTCTTTTCCGCACTAGACAACGTTTGGATTTTTGCACGAGTTTAGCGAGGGAAATGTACAGCAACAGAGTGGCCACATTTCGCTTGTCCAACCAAGACGATATCAAAGGTATCGAACCCATCGACCAGTCGCAGCAAAGTTCCAGGGGGAATAAGAGCAGCCAGAAATTGAAAGCCGGCAGATAGTTGAAAGTGAGTTCTCGAACTGGACTACTCGAAGCGGACGCCGGGTTGTCGAACCTGTTAATAAGTCAAAATTGAAGAATGTCATCATCATTCAATCACTTCATTGCACTTAATTGTTACAATATTTTTTAATTCAACTGGTTATTGCGTAAATATTTTGATATTTCGCGTAAATTTCAAAAAATACTGTTAGAAACAATATTTTTTCTTCAGAATCAAGAGCAGACTTCAGATGGTATTTTTTTGAGTTATAAAACAACCATAGATTCGATAAGCAGCGAAATCCGATGCTGGGGGAAATTCCACATGCACGTGTTGTTGTATAATATAAATGATGAGAAATAGGCCGAAAAGTGTTGCAAACGTACTCACTTGTTGAATATCGGTAGCTTCGAAGCCATGACTCTCAGTCGAAAAACAAGGATGAGACCCGCGATGGACGAGAGCCTTAGCAGCCGCAAAATGAGATCCTTACGCCATGTCGGTGTGGGACCTTTGATTTTGCTTCTGGGAGCCTTGTTGGCTGTTGGACCGCATCTCGTAGGCTACGCGAAAAATTCAAAAGAAATACAAACTGATGAGATATTTGCACGTACATACAAATATAGGGTGTCTATAGTTGAAAGTGGCATGCTCTGAGCTGTCTACAGCCTTAACTACCCATCAGAGAACTATAAACTTTTTAGGATGTTTTAATGAAGGGATGCGGATGAAATTTAGGCAAAATAAATAGTCCCCTACATTTACCACTAGAGCAGTGGTTCTTAATCGGGGGTGCGGCAAAAGCCGTTTTGTAGGGGAGAGTCCCCCTCTCCCCCATCAACTTCTATTCATTACGAAGGAAAGAAAAGGATGTATCTGTTCGAAATGTGTCTGTTAATTCCTTTGAAAAAATTTAAATTTTTGATTCATTATTTTAATTTTGTTAAAGCTTACGAAATTTATTCTACGGACTAAGTATATATTTTTTTGTATCTAATTTTTAATTAAAAGTTTGTTTAGTTTCAAATACCGCGTTTTTTATTTCATAGTTCTCGTGAAAACGCCTGTTAATTAGTTCAGATATATATGTTGAGGACCTCATTAGCCGTATTACCTTCACCTGTTAGGAATAAGATTTAGAGGTCGACTCTTTGAAAAAAAACTGATTTTTAATATTTTCCGTTGAGATGTGCCGTAGATCAGGGCTGAACAAATCTAAAAAAAAAAAAAAATCTAAGCGCCAAATTTTTTTTTTACCAGGAAGAAAAAGGTAAAAAGTAATGTTTCTTTTCACTTTTTCATGGCATAGGGACCCTCTTTCACGTTGGCAGATATGCTGCTGTAAATTCCAAAGATTTTGTGTTGCTCTCAGGCTGCAGTTTAGAAAATACTACCTGACTCCTGGGATTTATCCAGCCCTGCCGTAGAGATCATTATTTTATTCTTTTAACAACTCTTTACAAAGAGTATGGTTTTTAACATTATCTGTTTTTCATAATTCATCATACAGGCAGAATAGAAGCATCATACAGGCATGGGAGGCAATGCCCCCCCCCCCTCCGGGTCAAAGGTGAAGTCGACTGATCTAATGTATATGTGTACACAGTCGAATCCAGTTATAACGAACTTCAAGAGACCAGGTAAATCACTTCGTTATAACGAAGGTTTTTATAATCCTGTTTTTAACATAAAACCTGTGTTAAAAACAGGAGAAATCATTATTATTACATTGATGGGGGAAACAAATAATGCGATATATTGTACTGCTACTAAACCAAACGTGAACCACATAATTATTCCTCTGGGAAATGTCCAATGAATTGGTGCATGTGAAAATAATGTGTTGTGTATCAATCGGTAAATATTATTGTTCCGGGAATTGTATAATTACAACTAAATCGCGCACATATCTCGTAAAAAATTCTTGTTGGGGAATGTCTAACGAACTGGTGTGTTCTAAGAAGCATTGTGGTTAAGTGGTTTCAAGGTATTTATGAAGCCAGAGTTATGCGTGGTTCGTGTTCAAGAAATGCTGCCATTTGATTTTCCAATTGGACATTGTTTATCGCGAGTATTGTTTATCGTATAATCCAGGTTTTTGCATTGTTCCCAATCAGAGGGAATAGAAAAGTGTTCGTTAAAACGAGATTTTCACTATAACGGTATTCGTTAGAACGAGATTCGACTGTATATAAATTGACATGATCATCATCATGACTCCCCCCCCACTCAGCAATAATGACCGTGCCCCCAGACTTCCAAGTCTATCTCCGCCTATGCATACAGGCCTCAGCAAAATTCCTACAAGATTAGCACACACATGGCCGCATTATCCTTACACTTGCCCTTTTTTAATCTTATTAAAATCCCATCTTTCCCGCATTATTTAATTTAAGTGCAAAACTTCAACAACAATCTTATGTATGTCCAGTACGTGACATGTTTCTAACTTCATTATACGGGTTGGAGAAGATATAAAAGAGACACACACTTGCTTCAAGAGGACGACGTCGAGAAGAGCGCAAGTTCCAACCACGGTAATACCCTGTTCTTTACACAAAACTGCAGAGGACGTGAGAACGAAGTACCTTATGGTGCCTTGTAAATCTGAAATCAAATAATTGATACATAAGCGAGCTCTGTCATTGGTCTCAGATAAAAATAAATATTTGACGCAAAGCTCCATTAAGAGAGAGCGTAAGTAAACATAAAAGATAGTAGTTTTTTTTTGCTATATATACGAACCGTACAGTACATTCTTTTTACTAGATCTTACGTAATCCATGATCGCGAGTAGAAAGAACAGGGACGATAGCAATTCTGCTCTCCCCACGATTCCCGTCACCTATAAAACCAATAATAATAATAATAATGATTATAATTATTATATTACATCATTTCTGAGCAAAGTTTTGAAGATATTTATACGCATTATTGGTAAACTTTGTGAATTTTGATGATTTTATTTAATCGATCATTTGTACTGAAACGCGTATGGAATTTTAAGGTGTGTGTGTGTGTGTGTGAAGAGTGCCTTACCGCTTCTGTATGTATTGGGTGACTTGCAAATAGCATAGCAGCTAGGAAACATGCTCTGGTAGGAAGAAACTCCGTACAAAACCTGTGTTAAAAACAGGAGAAATCATTATTATTACATTGATGGGGGAAACAAATACCGCGATATATTGTACTGCTACTAAACCAAACGTGAACCACATATTATTATTCCACCATTATTCCACTGGGAAATGTCCAATGAATTGGTGCATGTGAAAATAATGTGTTGTGTATCTATAGGTAAATATTATTGTTCCGGGAATTGTATAATTACAACTAAATCGCGCACACATCTCATAAAAAATTCTTGTTGGGGAATGTCTAACGAACTGGTGTGTTCTAAGAAGCATTGTGGTTAAGTGGTTTCAAGGTATTTATGAAGCCAGAGTTATGCGTGGTTCGTGTTCGAGAAATGCTGCCATTTGACTTTCCAATTGGACATTGTTTATCGTGAGTCGACTGGCGATGACGTGTTCCAAGATGACAATGACGAGATGCCGTGATTCTAAATTGGGGTGGAAAAAGCACTAGATATCATTTGGACACACGACTAACACGGACGTTATGACACTATGGACGAAACCTTCAACACATACCTGGACGCCCCCCCCCCCCCGCCCAATCTATGGGATTTTCTCTCGGGGTGAATAAACTTCCACAGAGAAGAGCGGAATGATTTTTTTATTCATTTATTTGACGCATAAAAAACAGAACGTGATTAAACACGCACAGGGCACAAAAAAAAAAATAAATAAATAAAAAAAAAAAAAATAAAGTGGCTGACGTCATCTTGCCCCACACTCGACTCCTGCCAACTTGACATATTTAATTTACATTGCTACATAGCCACAGCGGCATCTGTCGGTGAAAAAGAAACAAAACCACAACACACACACACAAACTAAAATCCTACATATAAAATCATTTTTTAAAGATTATGTAGGATAATCTATAAAATCTAATCAATATAAAATAATTATTAAATTAACGATTATGTAGGAGAGTCTCTAAATGTATATATATAGACATATATAATGTTTCTTCAAAAAAAAAAGTTTGACATTTTAAAAATTAATTTTTAAAATGTCAAACTTTTAAAAAATTAATTTTTAAAAATTATTCATTTCAAATGTCTCAGAAAAGATCCCGTCGTCAGTCCAATCCCGTCGTGCTCGACACCACTCCAAACCGAGGCGTTGGTGGGTGGGTGTCATTGGCAGCACACGTAATGGGCGCCGCGATACCAGATGTCCTTCAGCCAGGCGCCTTGCGGGAAGACACAGGGGCCCTTAGTGAAGCTGCTGCCTGTGTCTGGATAGCGGCCAATGAGGCAGTTGGCTCTACGCGTGTTTCGGATGATGTGACGGTCTTCTCGACGACTGGTCTGTCGAGGGCGTCCTGAACCTGGTCGCCGTGTAAATGACGTATCTTCTGTCCACTGGTCCCAACACCTCCTCACAGTAAAATCAGAACGGCCGAGCTGACCACCCAGCTTCCATCATCCCGATGATTCTTCCCCTATCGAACTCTGACAACTGCTCATATGGTCTTCGACGGCGGCGTAACGGCATGTCTACCTCAGCATTTCCTTTGCAAACGATTAAATACACTCCAGCAAGCTCTGCTTACCTGTTTTATACTCCAAGGAGAACGAAGTTCAACGCCCTCTAGTGGCATTACGCAATGCGCAATCACGCTGCATTTCTAATCATTTGCATATCTGCCCGACATGTACCTTCAGGCCGACTTTCGTTTCGATCCCACAATTATTTCTTGGTGCGCAAATTTTTATGGCAATGAGTGTATATGGACACATATAATGTTTCTTCCAAAAAAAAAGTTTGACATTTTAAAAATTAATTTTTAAAGATTATTCATTTCAAATGTCTCAGAAAAGAAAAAAAAAACTGCAGACGAGAACAGCGGTTTATAATTCACACTATGGAATTCTGATGTTTTTTTAAACGTATGTCCTGACGCTGAATGTAGTCAGATTATAAAACACACATTAAAAACATAACACTTTATTACTATATAATTAGCTAGGAGTACAACGGCATGTTTGCATATCAGCAGTACAAGTTATACTAAACTTTAGCACACATAGTACGCATAAGAAGATACTTGAGGAGTGTGTGCGTCATCTACACTCCACAGTACTCCCTCCTCCAGTCGGGGAGGGGGGAGTACTGAATCCACCTTGAATATTTTTGTAATACCTGTAAAACAGGATACACACGAACGCATGAATAATAATATTCACGAAGTGGTAGCCAAATGGTTCCAGCTCGTGGATCCAGTAGTTCAAACGGAACGTGAACACACAGAGTGGCCTGTAGGACTTATGACTTTCTTCCTGCAATGAAAGAAAAAAAAAAAACGAAAAGTAATTGAGGGGCTCACAACCATGGTAGACCCAAGTCCGTTTATCTTTACTATGGATAATAACATCTTAAAGATTTTGTGAAAGCCCTTGTAAAAGCAGGGCACTAAAAAATTAGTTTTAATTGAACTTTTTGACATATTTAATTCCTTTACATCACTTGCACTGAATTAATTATGTATCAAAGGTTTAAAGGTGTTATTATCCATAATAAATGTAACTGGACTTGGCCTACTATAGTAATGAGCCCCTCAATTGATATACAGTTATTTGCATATTTATTCACTGGCATTTATATAAAACCTCGTATTTACGAACATAATGGTGTGTGGTTGTTGTATAAAAACGCACCCTCATCAATGGTGTTCCCCAGAAGTCATTGCGAAGCAAGTTGCCTACAGGAGTCCACGGCCTTAGATCTTTATTCTCTTCTATCGCCGGGATGTCGTCGAAAACCAACTCGCACCAGAGACTGTTGGTGTAGCAAACGAGGACGAGCGCTACGAGAATGAGGCTGTGCAAGCGATTTCGTTTCAGGTTCGTCTGGAAAGAAAGAAACGAAAAATTACATCGGGTCAATGTTTTTCCTCATCCTTTGAGATAAATCTGAGTAATAACAGGAAAAAGTTTATATAATCATATCAAAACTCTCTTTCTGGCACTTTTTTTTTAAACTTTTAAACCACTTCTGTACACCATAGAGTCCGTGTCAATATCCGCCAATTTCAGCCATCGCCCCAGTAAAGGGGATTTTCAGTGCCCGAGTGGCGTAGCGGTAAGATGCTCAGTCTACTACCGTGAAGGTTGCTGTTGCGGTCCCAGGTTCAAACCCGAGGGAGGATGTAAATAAGATATTTTCCCTAACGAGCTTGAGGCGACCACCGAGAGACAGCGCCTTCATTTCCAACCAATCTCATTAATGGCAGTAAATTGTGATATGGCCAGAGTCGGTGTTTGGTAACCACAGTAAAGGGGGTGTCAGGGTTATGTTATTTTAAATGAACATAATATATATACATACATAGAGCGAAGTATATACAGTATGTAGGGCCTCCAAAAAATGGCTCGGGGATCCATGATGTTCTTAAGTCAGCCACCTCGTTGGGCAATTTGCCTGTTGTGGCGTTGTATTTGTAAAGGTTTAAAACACAACAAATTCCCCATAACCCCCCCCCCCCCCGCTCTGTCCCTCTACAAGGGATATAAGCTGTTTATTTAAAAGAATGTGGGTCATGGTGGTACATGAGCACAGTGTTATACATTTCAAAACGCAGGAGGTCCCGGCAGGTCAGAGACCAAAAACAAAAGAGAAACTGAACAAATAAGCATTCATGGAAGGCCTATAGGCAAATTGATGCAATTGTAGAAATGCCTATATCTTCTGTGGAGAGAATTTAGGTATCTCTACATTGTATCTAGAGCCGTTACTCGTTCTTTCACACGAAATGGGACGTTTGGTCATCTTATTTGCATCTGGTTTTCTTTCGGATGTAGTTATTATATTATATCTATTGGCTTTTCTTATCAAAACCCTGGGTCTCAATGTGATCACTTTGAGCCGATGCGTGCGGTGTTACATAAAAATGCTATTTACTCCTTACTCATCTCCAACACACGAAAGCCATTCAATAAATTGAATTTTATGGATTGAAAAACGATGGGTTTTATTAGAGTATATATAAAACCCATCGTTTACTTTACTCTTTTTTTCATGAAAGGTAAAAAAATAACCCAGTAATTTAATAATCGTTAGTGGATTTAGTATTCGTATTACTCGAATCATCGCAATAGCAGTAATTCGACATTTTATTGGCAACAACATAATAATAAAAAAAACTGATAGCCAAAAAAAAGTTGCAGAAGAGATTCTATTTTTTTCTCTCGTTCTACAAAATAGTATCTTTATGATCAGTTATGCTCTTTGATGAGCTTCCAGTGAAAGGCCCCAGCGATTTCATTGCATTAGTGTAATGATCCCATTGGGAAAACTTATATCACGATGGCCGGCCAGTTGCTGGCTGCGGGTCACTCGGACGGTACCGGGGAGATCGATCTGTACCAAACGTCGAAACCCCGCCCCACTCGATTTTCTTAGCCATGATTAGCGATTATTTGGAAAAGTCATTTAATAGTTCGAGTGCACGCAAATTGTAGGACGGGAAATGGAAAAGTACAGGGTAGAGAGAGAGAGAGAGAGAGAGGAAAGAGCAAGCGAACGAGAAACGATCTCTTGACGGAACAGTTTCGATCGAAGTGGAACCTGTGTGTGCATGCATGCATGTATTCATACACATATGAAACTGCGAAGAGGGCATAGTTTTCGTCGGAAAGTTTCGACTTTTGCAGTTCTTGCAAATGTTGCTAGACGCATCTATCTATCTATCCGTTGTACCGACTTTATGAAGAATGGCGGGGCTGTGCGTGAGAATGAAGGAGGGGTTTCCGAAATGTACGGCCACATTGATTTTGTAATCTGTTTTCGGGAGTCAACAGGAAGCGCTATTAATCTATCCTCGATAACGAGTGCATCATGCATTTCGCCGTCGTGTTTCGGGGGAGAAACTCACTCTCTTTATGCAGAGTTCGTCCTTTTACCATATACTCGAGAAGTTTCGTCGCTCATTTTCAGCGTGCTTTCTCTCTCTCTCTTCGAGAATGTGAATCTACTGTAGAAACTAATGTTCAATGCAAAGATAGGAGTCTTCTCTCCCCTCTGCCTTCAACAGAGTATAATACTCAAAACTTTCAAGGTCCGTCAATAACATTGAAGAAAGTATTGGATTTTTGTACATAAATATCGGACATTCTCGCACACAAAGAAGCTGAACATTATGTCTCTCATCCTCTATCTATTGTGTGTCTTCTGATTTTATGTCAGGAAATCACATGGGCAAAATAGTGGTGAACATTGTCCAATAGATACACGAGTTTTATCGTGAATTGCGTTACGTAAATTACGGTATTTTGCAAAGAGTAGTCGTTTTTCATGAATGATATGCCATCGAAAGTATGTGGATTACAAGGAATGAAATCAAAAATTTGCGACTATTAATAGGAATATAATTCTCTTGGGAAGGGTTTTTTTTCCCCCGATAGAGCTCCCTCCGGAGAGAATGAATTTCAAAATTCTGACTACGTCAATGTTCTCAACCCACGAACGTGATCTTCTTCATTCCTTCTGTAGCTGCAACAAGACTGTAGCGAGAGAGAGAGAGAGAGAGAGGGAAGGGACTAGGGGAGATCGGTCCACCTGAAGTTTTAGAAAATGAGCGAATGATCATTGAATAGCATTGTTTTATCACTTAAACCCCTCCGAAAAAACAGTTCTCCTTCCCTCCACACGGAAAGAAATTTCTGGCTGCGGCCCCCGGGAGTTTGAAGACACCTGTACAACCAAGAACAAGACTAGAACTCTTCGAAATAAGACGATCTTCGAGTTCATTCCTCCGAACTCATATTTACTTGTATTTGCGAATTTCATTAATTAACTAATTAGGTTTTTGATTTTTCCAAATCCAACATGGATTCGGGCCCTCAATGACTAAATTTGTTCATTAGCGAAAAAGCTTGGGCGGTTATTTTAACAAACTCTTTAAGCGTTTTTTTTTTAAATTACCTGATCCGCTTTATTACTGCCACAGTGGAAATCAATAAACCCTTTGCAAAATGGTATCTGTTTTCAAGAAGAATATGTTTTTCCTTCAACACTGAGAATAATAATAATAGAAACAAGAAAGAGAAATACTCGATCTTTTGTTATTTGTACTTTTCTCATATTCTCATACTATAGTACCTAGAAGCGAAACGGAAAACAACACCTGTATCGTTTTGTTATCAAACTTTGAATAGAAGCTGACTCCGCCCACTTGATCTGGCAGGTTGAAGGAGGGGGATGGAAATTAGGTTTGACTGTAAAAACAGCGACAATGCAGTAGCTGGGCTCGTTATTGCCGAAATAAGAGGGTTTTAAGGAGACGAGATACATGTATTTCAAGATTGCTGAAACAAAAGACATCAAGTTAGGAAAGATGTTTCGTCATTGCCGTGTAAGGGCTAAAAGTACAAATAACTTGGTTTCAGGTCGGAATCTTCCTGATACTGTCGAAAAATACCTGTCATTTCGGTTATAGGTGCGTTCTTTTGATAAGGGAAACGTTTTGGTGACTAGCAGCACTTGATGCACGTTTCCGCGTGATTTTCAGAATATATTACAAACGTTTGGCTCAGAGACAATTACTGGTCCCTATGAAGACGAAATGTGAAGTTGAAAGACCATTTTGTTAGTCAAACGTGTTGCTCTCTCGAATTGAACGGCAATGTAAGTGTTGAAATGTTTCTCAGTGACCACGGCACTGAATCACATTTTGCAATGTGACAGAGTAGCTGAAGAGAGCCAAGAAAGTAATTTGAACGAAGAAAACTCTGAATAAGTTAATTAGATTCTTTGAATAAAGAAAAAAAAAACCAATACATTGAATAATATCGCTAATATGGACACATTTGGGCTTTCTGCCTACTGAAGAATGAACCCTCTATTTTCGTTACGAAGGCCATACAAGGTCAGAGGTCATCTTTCCGTGATCACACTATACTGATGGTTATCAATTTCACTTGCCTCGTCGGTTTACATGCAACAACCATCCATGTAAGAATGTATCTGACGAACACGTAGGCTATATTAGAAGTAGATCTTTAGCAATGATAATACTGCTCTCAGCTTATGTGCAAAGTTTATTCCGTATTTTTATCTTCAAACTGGCTGCAATAATGAACGTGAACGTTTAAAGGACCTTTTACAAAGCTACACACATTTAAGGGTTAATAATATAATTTGGTGTTGCAAGTCGTCACTTCTCTGAAAAGCAATTTGTCTTCAAGTCTAGTCTTGACAAAGGATATATTCATATTCACACAAATGAACTTCAAATTAACATGCTGAATATATAAATCAAGCTTGTGTTGTAATGCAGGTAATTTACACAGCAAATAATTTATCATGAGTAATTTCGGTGTTTCCGTGAGTGAGTGCGCGCATGTAACTTTCATGAATAAATATAATTATTATTTTACGAATAGTCATGTTTATTTATGACTATTTCATGGATAATTTTTTTATAATAGCAACACTACTGCAGAAATGGTAGGAAATGTTTGCAATGTAGACGCGAATTAAATGTCTACTTGTCTCAGAGCAAATGGACATCTCTTTTCCACATAGCAGTTTTCTTTTTAACATGTGAATGCGCTATGCTTCACAAGAACAAAGAATAATATGAGCGAGTGGTCCAACTCCCCGGTACGGTCACGATGTTTCCGAATTTGAAGCACCGGAATTGAATAAAAATTTAATGTGCGAAAGACGACTTGCGATGATTCGTCGACGGTCGTTACGTCAAAGACACTTGCGTTGCGCCTCTTGGATTTTATATAGCGAAGGCTGCGGTGTTGCTATCCCTACAGGTTCGTACGTGGGCAAGAGAAGAAGGAAGAAAAAAAGAAGTATAGAAGCAAAAGTGTCAAGCGAATTCATTTATTACCTAACCGTCTAAGCGAATTTCGTACGCCACTTGAGCGGCAAAACCGTTTTTTTTTGTTCAGATGGAGGATGATGAGCTCGCTTTCATAGGCATCTTAACAGTGACCAATTCATACTCTCGCCATACGTACGGTGTCTCGGTGCCATATGTCGGGAACATTTGGTAATACTTCCTCTTGACACAAGGAAGCCATACTAACAAAAGTTTCTGATCTCACAATTGATTATGTTGCAATAATAGCTGTACTAAATATCACAGTTGCTTATTATTGCATTTTATAAATCCTCAGTCCTTTTTCGGACACCCTTCGTATAGTTGTAAAATTAAACTATAAACTTTGGTATGAACAAAATTGCCTAGCTTCATTGTATGACATTTCTACAGCAGTGTTGATATTATTGAAGAAAACAGCTCTTGCATAGCATTGATGAGAATTTTGAAATACGCCGCTTAATAAAATCACGGATATCATTCAGGTATTGTTATCACTTTCACACTGAGTACGGAACGGCCAATATTATAATACATAGGGTAAAACTCGTTTATAGTTATCGGGACTGTGGTTTATATTACCAATTTTTCTTCGTCGCAAGTTTTTTTTCCCCTTTTTTTCATATTTTAAACTCAGGTTGAATCAGACTCTTTTTCCCTATAAGTTATCGTTATATTATTCAAAACAATTGAGTAGGTCAGAAGCCCCCTTATTGACAAAACTATAGTTGCCCACATCTACAGTTTCTCGGCTGGAAGACTTTTATAAGGAATCTATAGAACGTACCCATATAGACAAAGAGAACAAATTTATCTTTTTCTTCTATGAATGTACCATTGTAGAAAGTAGTGTGATTTATGAAACATTAGGTAGTTCCATTCTAACATCTCAAAATTTCTGGATAAAAAAAATATTTTAGCTTAGAAGGGGAGGTTTTTGTCCCCAAATCTGAACAATTACAAAAAAAAGGAGCGTGATTTAACATTTGAAACCTGCTATGTTGGAAAGAAAGACGGAGTTGCCCAGATTCCACACGTCTCGTTCGAACAAACGGGACATATGATCATTGTGCTTACAACCGATTTTTTCGTATATAGTTATCAATCGGTTATTGTTATCAGAAAACAAATCCGAGTCCTGATGTGATCACATTAAACAGCGTGCACTACAGCTACGAATTGCACTAAATATCAGTAGTTTTTTTTAGGTAGCTAATAATTGCAATTCATTACATTTAATGGGCTCATTTTGTCAAATCAAGAATGATAGCGATGTTTTAAGCACATCATCAGTATTCTCCAGTGAATGAATCTCGGTAGGGTTTCTTCTGACTTGAGCAAAAGTATTATTGTTAATCCTAGCGGGCTGTAAAAATCACCGTTATCACCACTAATGTTTTCTATAGATATAAGTACCTTTCTTTCAAAATAAGTGATCCTTTAGGAAGAAACACAACTTTTCTCGAAAACTCTCTGCGGAAAATCCTCCGATGGTTTCGATAGGTGATTTGTGGAATAGTTGCGCATGAACGATTCCGAATGACAGTCATTACGTTGCAATGACTGACTGACGTGTTCTCTTCTCTCTCTCTCTCGAGATAATAGTTATGACTAATGGAATCCAAAAAAAAATAAAATAAATAAGCCACCAGAGGGGAAAGTGTTTCGAAACTTTATCCGATAAGACTGTAGAAAAAGACTATTAGAGTTTTATAAGGCTCTTCCGATCGATCGATTAGTAGCGATGTGTATGTGTGTGGTTAGTATTTAATGAGAACTTTATTAGTGATACCTTTGAGAGGAGGTTGATTCGATAGCGATGAGATTATGATAGTTCTAATGATAAAATATTAAGCTTCGTCACTTTCAGTATTATTTTAGTTAAAAACGCATATCATATTACCAACGCATGAATTAATTTCAATGTAAATATTGTACTTTTTCACATATAAAAATAACTAAAATAACATTACAGAAATATGGATAGAGTTGCTAAAAATACAAGAGCGATATATCAAATATAAAATGTTTAATTAGATGATCAGGCTTTCATTATTAAATAAGATTCTATCAATATAAGACTGTGGTTCTCAAACTTTTATCACCCGCGGCTCCCTTGCCCGATTCCTCGCTTAGCTGTGGCTCCCCAGAATAGTTTAATAGATATTTTCACTTATAAAAGAACCTCTTTAAAGCTTAAATAGGCACGCATACAAACCAATATCTCCAGTTCGTCACGATTCCCCAGGCAAAACTTGGTGACGATCCTAGGAGCCGTGACACACACACTTTGAGAAACACTACTAAACCAGACACGCACCTCGTCAATATTCCTCCGCGGAACTTCTAACGAATTTGGTACATGTTGGAATGTGTGTGGTGTGTACGTATAGTGAACCTTCCATGAAGTTTGTTTTTGTGTAATGCTTGTTATGTGTAGTGTGGTGACATCTGCAATCATTTTTTTTAACTATGACTTTTTTCTCAACTCATAGTGAGTGAAGTGTAATGAATGAATAATTATATTATTGTAGGCCTGTTGCTCTCTGCGGTGAGACTTTTTAACGGGAAGCGCAGAAAACCAACTTCAGCCGACTTTGAGAAACACTGAGTATCGACGCATTTGAGTATCGACGAGACGTTTTTCTAACACCAGCGGTTGATCATTTCGTCATTTTTGGCGCATCAAGGTCATTTTATGCACAAGAGGGCTAATTAGACCAAAAAGTACAGTTTATTAACAAATTCGAACGCCAGCGTTTAACATTTTTGCTTTGTTACATATCAAAGTTTGTGCGCCAACTCCTTGGTGGTGTAGTCGAATTCCTGCAAGGGGCTATTTTTTAACGAACATTGACTGTATTTCATTTTGTCCCCATATACTTCTTATATTTGTATCTTTTTTTTCAACTTCTCTAATTTTCACAATTCTTTTTGAGCCACCTTCTAGGATAATTTACCGATTTTTGCTTTAGAATAGTATTTATTTTCTTTAACGAAGCTTCTTTCTGAATTTGTGTATGAACCATATTCATACGTAATGCACTTTGCCCACATATCTTGATGAAGCATTACTTTCCGACGCAAAGAAGAAATCTCAGAGGAATCCGATGCTATTTTTTTTAGACATATTTGTATCACATCCAGCGAATATCATCATAAATCTGATCACCAAAGTGGATTCAGTTAAGAGATGAGTGAATCCACTCACGAGTAAAATACAGAAATGAACAAGAAAACATTTACGTAATGGAAAAACAGCAGAACAATAAAAAAAAAAACATATTGTTATTGCACTAATGGGAAAAGTGCGATTGTTCCTTGGCGATAAAACTATGAGAAAGAACCGAATACAAATATAAAAAAAAAAAGGTGCCAATGATCGCGGGACATGAAAATTCCCGACCAAATCACAGGAAACAACTAAATGTTCATTCACAAAAGGGCGAACTGCCAGCAGAAACAGGAATGAAAAAACAAGAAAAGAATTTATTCCAGGTTGTTGGTTATTTTCTTGTTGCCGTTGCTATCCAACTAGATGGCAGTATGTGCCTTACTTTTCCTAATTGGCCAACTCATCGGCTTGTTTCCTGTTGCTGACGAATTAGTAATTTTCCGGAAATGTTCATTTCCTGCGAGGATAAGCTGCGAAGCAACTTTTTCGGATTAAGGAAGGACATCACTTCCGTCTCTTCTTTTTATACCGTTTTCATTCCCGTCATCGGCAAAAAAGAACGAACAAAAAATTCTATCTTTATCTTCTCTAATACGAATAACAATATTTCTTGTTTTTTCCAGATTGCGAGGTGAAACAATGCTTTTAGGGAGAAAAAAAAAAACTAGAAAGAGAGGGCAGGGGTTATGCCTACGAATAAAGTTAATGAGTAGAAAAGTGTTTCGCTCTTTTATATCTTCGCAAAAGGAATTAGTTTTTATTCTATTCATTAAAGTTTTATGCTACTAACCCATTAAGCGGTTTTTAAAATTTTCCCGATCCACATTGTAACTGTTCGCGTCCCATATCTGTGTTTCTTATTTTTCGACCATGTCAGAAGCTGCTCCTTCTGTGTAGACTCCAAAAAACGCTACCAATGACCTTTCTTTTCCATATTTTATTTGAATGTAGATTCTCTGCCACGCAAAGAAATGAATTTCTAAAACACTTCGTTGACCGTGGAATCATAATCGTAATTCCACTGCTGGATGAAGGTCTCCTCTAAATTTTTCCATTCTGTTCTGTCTGATGCTTTAGCCATCCGATTTACTCCTGCCACTTTCCTGATCTCGTCAATCCCTCTTGCGTGGGGACGCCTTCCCGGACGTTTAACACCACGGGGGTACCACTAGAATACTTGTGATCCATCTGTTGTCCTGTCTTCTTGCAATATGTCCAGCCCATTTCCATTTCAAACGTTTGATTCTTTCCATGATATCATATACCTTTGTGTGGTTCCTTATCCTAGTGATTCGTTTTCTGTCTTTTCTCGTGATGCCTAACATACATCTTTCCATGCTCCTTTGCGTTGTCTATTGTCTTTTTATCGTATGTTTCAGCTCCAAAGACAGTCGAATAGAGAGAGATAATTTTCCTCTCATTCTCAACTGTCCCACATCTAAAGTTTGTAATAGTCTCTTCAAATTCATAAACCCCATTGCAAAATTTAAAAACCTTATGCACGTTACTGACGTAATCAACAAAATAGACTGTTGATCTGTATTGGGCAGAGCCAATCTGGATCCAATAATTTACGTATTTTATTTACAGTCGCAAGTTTTCCTCTCACATACTTCATTATGTGTGTCTTATGTTTCAATCATGTATTATACTAGTTTTTTCTTATCTTACTCATTTACGCAACCTTGAAAATAACTATTATGATTTCATTTTTTTTTAAAATTATGATATTTTAATTTGAAAACTCATTCTTTTTTTTCTAATCCCCCCATTTCTAAAACTATGATTTGCTATGCTTAAAAACTATATTAATAACAGTGTGCCATCTCTTGTAGGACAAAATGTGTCACACAATAAAGATTAATTGGTTGATTGAATTGATTGTGGAAATCACTAAATCCTCTGCAAAAATTCCTCTGTTTGAAGAATATTTTTTTCGACCTTATGTAGTAACAAGTCCTCCCCCCCCCCCGCAACACAGAGATTATTAATAATAAAAAACAAGGAAGAGGAATATTCTATCTTTTTCTATTATTTATTTTGTACTCACTCATAATCCTGTACTATCTCGAAGGGAAAAGGAAAAAAACAACACAGGTTTCAAACAGTATCGTACCTAGACAGTACCGCCTCTTCCCTTCTGTTATCAAACCTTGAACAAAATCTGACTCCTTCCACTGGCACACTGACAGTAGATTTGACAGGTTGGGAGGGGGGGGGGAGATAGAAAACATGTTTTACGAAGGCGAGATATTATTGGTGCGAGCTTTCAATAATTTATGGTCCCCTATTGTTTGATTCGGGTTCCTGGGTTCAGGCACTTCTGGCCCACTTGTTAAAACGTCATGAACTTGTTTCCCTTATTTCGAAAACTGAAAATTTTGTTAATCAGAAATGTTTGACATTTTTTTCAATTTAAAAGACCGATGGGTCACGAAGTTGATAATATTGAGTTTGGGTCGCAGCTAAAAAATTGGTAAAAACGCCTGCTCTAACGTATCCTCAGTCTAAAATCAGCATGATGTTAAAACCACATTCAAACTGAAATGGCATGTCTAATTGGACGCTCCATTGTTAAATAGAGCATTCTTGAGAGCTTTAACCTTTTATCTACTGACGGTACTGGCACTTGAAATTACTAGGTTAGGTAATTTGTAATGTACTAACTAATTGTTTAAAAAACATTTCTTGTCTTTAATTTGAACTAAAATGACCTACCAAATAATTTACATTACAATTATTCATTGTTACCATTATTTTAATGTTTATTTATTTTTCTTATTTTTTCTACTTCTTTTCATAATGTTGTAGATAAAGGTTTAAAGAACACGGGTGTGCTTGCTACCAACAGGTTGACGCCTAAATCAAATCAAAACGTTATTAGGCAGGTATTAATCGCAGTTTGCATTGTTAATTTATTTTTTTAAAAGCTAAACAGTGTCTCAATCTATATATATTAAAATTGATTTTCCGTCTGTGCGTGTGTATGTTCTCTATACAAATCTGCAATTTTAGACCGATCGTCGCCAAATTTTGCATATATATTAACAAGACCCAACTTGAACGATCGGCTACTTTAAAAGTTCGCCAGGGATGGGCAAATTCCCCGAAATGAGTAAAAAACTGTCGGGCAACAATGGTTTCTAGGCCTCGAGAATTTGTGGAATGTTTGCTGTGGTCACCGTGGTTCCCAAACAATGCGTTTCAGGCATGCTTACTCCTAACATTTGAAAAATCAAACCAATAAGCGATTCGGTTACATTCTAGCGAATGCAACCAATAGGCTCATTGGTTGTTTTTTAAAGTTTTGTAAAATATATTTTTATAGTGCAATCCCGGGCTAATAAATATACATGTTCTGGTTAGCAGGAGAGGAGGCCTTATGAATATAAAGATGGAAGAATATTTATAAGTAAACTGAAGTTAATTCACTCGAAGTCACTTAATAATTGAGGGGAAAAAAGACTGATGCAAAACTGAGATCGCAAAAAATATCTTTCTTTTCGAGAAATTCATTTTTTTTGCGAAATACATGCGTAATATTGAGTTTCCCATCCGCGTGGCTTCTTTTCCTTTCCTATTCCATTTGTCGTTGGAACGCGGAATAAGCGGCACTTCTTTACTTTTATATTACATATTTCTTCTCTTTTTTTTAACGATTCGTCTATAGGGGATGAGAAAATGCAATTCAGCATTTTCCAGCAAATACGCTACACGCGACTGCACAAACGAGCTGCTCGTTGTAGTAGAAGAGCGCTTTTGCAGCGCTGTGGGGCTTCCGAAATTTGAGATTAGAACTTGAAGCCCTTTCAATTTCCCCCCCCCCCTCCTTTATACGTACATATTGAGGAAAATAAAACTACTCTCGTACACAAAAAGAAATGCATTGTACAAGTATGAACGAGATTATGTTCTTTTCGAAAATATTATAAGGCACAAATATTAAATAATTAATAAGCTCTGAGCTTTTATTATTCCTATAATCACAGCAAATCGACTCTTATTAAAAAGTTTGAATTTTTTTCGTACGTTTTTTTTTGATAGGTATAATATTCGTATTAGCTTCGTGCAGTAAGAAAAGCAAGGATTGTTGTACTCTTTTGAACGTTTCAGGTACAGTCTTGGATGATCAGAAGTAAATTACATGAAAATTAAGTACGATTTATATAAGCTCTATAGGTCTTATTGCGACTCACTCATACATGTGAACTGGGCTGTACTCTGCGAATCAAAATGTAAGCTGGAATAAAGAATGTCTCTAACTTGTTGACCAGTCTTTTAGACAATTTACAAATATAATATTAAACATGAACATGAACTGCATATGAATTTGATAGTACTGTACGTTTTACATACAGAGTATTCCATAAATTCGTAAATAGTTTAAAAATTCATAAAAACGAAAGAACTTGGTACAGTTGAATCCCGTTTTAACGAACACCGTTAAAGTGAAAAAATCTCTTTTTAACGAAAACTTTTCCAACTCCAGCAGAAAAGTTTACATAGGAACAATGTGAAACACCTGGAATTCCTTTGTAACGAAATTTCGTTATAATGAAGTGATTTCTCTGGTCTTTTGGAGTTCGTTATAAGGGGATTCGACTGTATATTTGAATGCGATTTGTAAGAAAGTTATTCTCGTAAAATATTCATTTTCTTACGGGGGAAAAAAATAGTTCGAGTTTTTACGAGAGGGTGCTGCATGGTAGCAAATCACTGGAAATATGAAAATGAGAGCCCTATATAAAATGCTGCGTGTGCGATTAACATACAATTTCTGAATTTTCCGGTTCCTGGCGCTTACATAAGATTTTCCATTGTGATGATGACCATTGGTGGATACAACACTGTTGAAGTTGTTTTACCTCAGCCACGAATTCCCGGCTGAAGCTTTACGGATGTTTCAGACACAGAAGAGACTGAAGAAAAGTTCAGGTCCAAACACTTCTGCCCGTTTATAGTGCAACGCTCTCTATCGACAAAAATTTGAACGAATTTTTTTTTCTATACCAAAAAAATAAGAAAATAAAAAAATAATAATAATCCCCCCTCCACACAAGAATAATTGTTTTTCTCTGCAAACCACATTCAAATTCCCCAAATTCTTCAATGTTTTAGGAATTTCTTGACTAATGTATATGTTATCATCAAGATTAATACTTCATATAGATGCATATTTTGATTACGCTGCATTATGCAAACACTGCATTAAGAGAAACGCAAAAAAAAAACGAATAAAAAATTTCTCGTGCATTAATTTTGAACAAATATCATATTTTTAAAAAAATTCTCCAGACTCAATTTTCTGTAAAACGAACCTAAAAAAGTGTTTCAAAAATGAAAATAAGCCCGACGCAACGAGCTCTCAAAATATTGTGAAATCCGGTATCCAGAAGTATCATGAATTTCTCACTCAATTCTTTTCATGTTCATATGTAAATAATTCTTTTTTGATAAAAAAGTTTCATATTTTATTTGGTGCTTTTGATGCATCAACGAGTACTGTTTAGTTTACATTCGAATTCATAAATTATGTATGGAGTACTAATGCAAGTCTCTGATGTACCTAAAGCGTAGGTGTCCCGACATTTAGTCTTATATAGGTATATTTCCTCTCATGGTTACTTTTTATTTTGGGCCGTATAAGAAATAAATTACTTCTTGAAAGGCCAAAAACAAATTCAGTGGAAATCTCGATATAACCATACTCAACGGACCAAAAAAATATATCGTTGTAGAAGGCTTATCGTTATATTATAGCTTTATTATCGATCGCCGCTAAATCTATGCTGTTGATGGCATCTCTTCCGAATTGGCAATGCCATAAAATGCACATTTGTAAATATTCATTCACAACAAAACATTCTAGTTGATTAACAGAATTCAGTTAGTTGTTTCACATTATAAAGTGGTTTATCGTATAATATACTTTTGTTACATAAAAAGAATTTATTTGCAATGAAAAACTATAAATTGTTATTTTTTTGATTAATAAAATTCAGTTAGGTCTTTCACCCTGTAAAGTAGTTTTCCACACAGCACTTTTGTGTACCACACAGAAAGTAGTTTCACAGTGACTTACTCAGTTAACACTTTTAGAGGGTAGATAGTGCAAAATACCGATGTAATTAAACACCCTCTGAAGCACCAAGAATGGTTAAGAATTTAAAAATGTATTGTAATTGATTTTGAGTGAAATTAAAAAAAAAACGATTGTTGGGGCAAAATCTCTTCAAAAATATCGTTGTAAAGGGCGTTATCGTAGTAAAAGATATCGTTTTATCGAGAGGAGTTTAACATTCGACTACAGGCACTCCCAAACAAGATGTGAAGAAATTTCGTTGTAGAGGGAGTTTTTTTCGGTTTATCGAGTACCAATAATTCCAGAATCGATGAAAAAGATTCCAGAATTAATGAAAAATTTCTAAAATTAATGAAAACATCTGAATTTTTATGACGGTTCCCCTATGCTCTAACTTCCAATTAGAAAGTTGTTGGCCTGTCTGTCCTGATGCCAAAAAAAAAAAAAACGGTACTAAGTGCAATATTCGCTGAGATATTTGAATTCAGGAATCGGAGAGAAGTTAAAGATAAACAGCATAAATGAGGGGAAAGGAGCATTTATCCGTTAGTTTTTGCTGTTCTTTCATAACTTTTTTCTGATTTTGAATTCAAATATTGTAGCGAATAACTTGTACGTAGAAACATGGATTTCTTTTCCTTTTGGCTTCAGGATATACAGGGTAACAATGTCTAATTGGAGAACGAGGGAACCGCATGAAAATTTAGATTTTTATTTTGTGACTCTCAAAACTGGCGCAGGAAACTTTTTGATAGTATTTTGAGCGTTTTTTAAATTGGAATCATACCTCTATGATGGAAGGTTGATGAGATAAAGGTCACATTAGCACAATAGCACTTACAGCACACCTTGCATATACCGAGGTACAGAATTTAATTTTTTATATAGTCCCCCGTTATATAACTTCCAATAAGAAAATTGTTGTCCTGTCTTTCCCCAGAACGTCAAAAAAAAATCTATGCGGTCAAGCACAATATTCGCTGAAATATTTGAATTCCAAACACGCGGAAAATGAAATATAAAGGAAAGAACCGCGTAAATTAACGGACAAGCTTACACTACGCTTCGTATGCGTAGCGTACCTTCCCTCATTTTCAGAGATTTATGAATTCAAATATCTCAGCGAATATCGCTCTTGAAAACATGAACTTCTTTTGTGCTCATTAGAGACAGGGCAACAAATTTCTAATTGGAAATTAGAGAATGGAGAAACGTTTAAAAAAATAAAATTTTGTAACTCGGTACATATACCCATAGTAAAATAAATGATACATTTACGATGGGCACGCTAGGGGTCATTCAAGTATTACGCCAGCATCGATGGGGGAGGGGTTTCCGATTTGCTGACAAGGGGGGAGGGAGTTTGGATGATGCTTACGTCATCAACCACCCTTTATGAAGATATGAAATATTCTTAGTGGCATCTTATTCGGTGCACCAAAAACGGAAAAAAATCTTCCGATAGTTATTGGGCACCTAAACTAACATTCTTCCTATTGATAAGTTCCTTACAGAGCCACTTTTAGTGATCTCTAAATGTTTCACGGATCCTTCAAGTGCTCTGGAAATGTGTCCGAGCCGCTCAAGTGCTCTGGAACTGTGCCACATGTCACTTAAGGGATCTCTAAATGTGCCACGGGTCGTTTAAGTGTTCTAGAACTGTGTCGCGGGTTACTTAAGCGATCTTTGAATGTGAAAGTGATCTTTGAGGCCTACTTCAGTTATCTCAAAATGTGCCACGGGTCACGTAAATGCTCTGGAATTGTGCCAAGGGTCATTTAAGCGATTTGTAAATGTGCCGCTTAGTTCATTTTTACAAAATTAGGTTTGAGGGGGCAAGCTACATCAGATAACTTTCAGGGCCACATTTTGTCTGAAGGTCAAGGGTTTATCATTATATCGCTTAGGGGCATTCAAGTATTACGTCAGCATCGGGGGGGGGGGAGGGGGGTTTCGGATTTGTTGATTTTAGATGACAGGAGGGGGGTTTGAAGGTTGCTTACGTCATCAACCACCCCTTTTTGAAGATATGACATATTCTAAGGCTGCTGACGGGGGTGGGGGGGGGGGGGTCAGTGTTTTGCTGACTTTTGCTGACAAGGGGGGGGAGGGGGTCAAAAATGGCAGAAAATCTGCATATGTAATACTTGAATGGCTCCTTAGAGGGTGGGTCAAAACGAATGTATTAAAAAGAAATTTTATGAGTTCTTAGCCTTGAAATTAACGGAAATTGATTATAATAACATATAAAGGTATTTTTTCGTCTGGGGGGGGGAGGCGCATGAGACCCCTATGCCCCCCTCTCACGCGTACGTTTCTGATCCCACTATTATGTGTTGGGGGCAGAGGGCAGTGCTGACGAAATTTTGCTGACTTTTGCTGACATGGGAGGGAGGGGGTCAAAAATGGCTAAAAATTTTGATGGCGTTATACTTGAACGGCCCCTTACTTAAATGCTTCTTTGTAACTGAAAGTATGTTTCTATAGCCAACGGTTTATGAGTTATTTGAGGTGAAACGGACCTAAATTTTCACCCTGTCTATAGGAAAAAATGAAGTTATATACGTACATGTTCACAGACTGTTTGAAATAGACTCTTCTCCAAGTCGCCAGAAATTGGTTGGCAAAGATTCTAGTTTCTGAGGTGTAAGCAACGTGCGAAGTGCCCGGCTACTTTGTGTAGTGTTCCGAGCTTGGACGTACGCGTAACATAATATAATATTCACAAAACAAATAACATCGAACTTCATTCATCAAAAATATCTAAACCGTTAAATAGATATAGTCTGGTCTCTCTCCGGGTTATGGAGGTGTTTTGTTTTAGCACAATATTTGTTATACAGTGAAACCTATCCAAGACGGACTCCTGTCTTCGACGGAATAAAAAAAAATAGTCCCTTCATTAATTAATGCTTTCATGTGCACCTTTATGAAAACGGAAACCTGTCTAAAATGGAATATTATTTCAGTCTCTTGACGTTCCCCATTTCGCAGAGGTTTCACTGTATATAGAAAAATTCATTTCAGAGAAACAATTTCAGTGGACAAATCTCCGAACATGCCGGACTTGAAATAATGCATGTCCGAATCGATATCTTATATGCTATCGTCGAACATGTGATTGAAAAAGAAACATGAGCGGTTAAAATTTTACATGTCTTTTGCATGTGAAGCAATAAATTTTACCAGCCGTGGTGAGGAGAATTAATTAACTAAAATACGAGTGTTTACAAACATTTTATTTTATTTTATTGAGAAATAGATCGTATTCTGTATTTATCACATTTGTTTTCGCTAGGTAGGCATGACGATCGTAACACTGATAATAAATTTTGCAATAAATCTATTTACGTGCATTTCTGATCTAGAAAAACAGATGTAGGAATTTTTTTAATTTTATACTGACGCAAAATAATGAAAAAAAAACCGAGTCGTAAAATATTACATATTTTACTCATTAAAATTGTATATTTTACTCATTAAAATTGTATATTTTACTCATTAAAATTGTATATTTTACTCATTAAAATTGTATATTTTACTCATTAAAATTGTATATTTTACTCATTAAAATTGTATATTTTACTTACTAAAATCACATATTTTGCTCATTAAAATTAGGTATATTAACTAACATATTCTGTAGTTCGACATGACGCAAATAATGACATCACTGAATATACTTATAAGTGTCTAACTTGTATGGATTGTGTTGCTGCTTTGACTACACTATACTGCATGCTTATCAACACTAGTGAAAAATTTATGAATAAAATATCGTCATGACAAGCATGAAATTTCACCGATGCCATTTTATATTAAAAAAAACAACAACATTCGTATGTAAGAAAATGTGTATATAGATAATAACTTTACCTCTTCATCTTCCTCCGCATCAGTTTGTTGCATCTTGGATAAGTTTCTGCAGACTTTTAATTTAGGTAAACACATAATTGTGTTGTTGGGGGATTGATGACGTGTTCAACAGGTGTTGCGATGTCGCTGGCTGTCTCTGGTCTGGATGCGAGAGCCGCAAGCAGTTTGGTTTTCATTTACCGCGAAAGTATTGAACCACGTTTCCACTATTTTTATTTGTCGCTCTCGATGCGCCCTCTCAAGTGAGCACTTGATGATTCCCTCGCGTCCGATTCCCACTTTATACCCTTCATGAAGACCATTCGTTTCGACTTGTTTAGTTTGAATTTATTTTTGCCTCAGTTACTTAATGCACTTTAGTTGAACTTAACTATATATAGAGAAAAATATTCTGTTGATATACTTGAGAGCAACGTATTTTCCTTCAAGCAAAAATTTTTGTTATAACGAATGCGCATGCGAGTTTCATCTTTTGTAACGTTATCAAAACTTATCAATAAGTAAATTTAACCCTTTCAATACCACAATATTAAAAAAATGAAATAACTTTCATGTGAAATTTTTGGCGGATCATTTTAGTTCTAATTAAAGCATAAGAACAAAGAAATAAAAAAAAAATTCAAAAAATTATTCAGTACACAACGCTTAACGGATACTCTTAAGATGCGATCACCCCTATTTTAAGGCAAAATAATAATATCTCCTTATATAGTAAAAGCATGCATTTCAAACCCCTGATTAGTGTCACTCCTCTTTTACGGACAATTTTTTTCTTGCCCCGCTGGTGTACGCAAAAGAGAGGGTTTTTTAATGTAGTTAACATGGTATTTGAAAACTTTGTCAGCATATACACATAGAAAAAAAATACCAATTCAAATATGTTGAGTAATACATAGTGTGTGTGTGTGTGTGTGTGATGATGTTTATTTATTTTTCCCACCATAGAGAAAGCCATAATTTGTTTTATAATTTGTTAAGGAACATTTTGTAAGAGTAGTGTTTTACTGCATTACACGAACGTGCAATGCAGTAAACATTTTTACAGGGGCGAAACAACTAATCGAGTTTTATTAATTAAAATATTTAAAAAAACGAATAGTCCCACACCAACTCTAATCATGAGGATCCAGGTTTGAACCCCGTCCACGCACAGTGGTAATCGGCTGAAATTGGTTTTAGGGTTAACACTCCCATAAAAAACTGAGACATAATTACTGAATAAATATTGCTAGTGCTTGCATATAAGTTAACTATTGTTGAAATGTTCACATTGTATTTCATGAGAAAAGACAAAAAGAGACGAATAGAGCTGTTATTCTCAGAAGGCGTGGCGTGAGATTATTCAGGAACGTATTGATTAGGCGTAGTAATTAGAGTTATAATTTCTGACTTGAAAGTGCTTCAAGATTGGGCTGGGGTACCACAAGATATTTGAAAGTTTCAGGGATGCCACAAACGTAAAAAAAATTCAGAATTCTCCCATCGGGCTTCATTATGATGAATCATACGAAAAGATTTGGAAAAAAATCCCCGAAAAAAACATTCAGTTTCAAAACTTGATGAATTTTTTGTAGAAATTATTTGTCACCAGATATGTTTCTTTTCTGAAATTTTATGCTCTGCTGATGTCATCAAAATCACAGATTCGTTCGATATTGGTTTTTTTTGCAATTTATTCATATGTACTCACCTCGTTGAATTCCCATAAGATAACGAATATTGAATATCGTATTATACTAGAGTTGGAAAAGTACTTGAAATTATGATATTTCGTTTCAAAAATATCTTATTTGTTATGTTTCGTATGGTATCTGAAATTTCCTATAACGACATAAAAGAAAAATGCTTGTTATAATAAAAATATGGAATAAAAAATAATATTCTATATTCATTATTTACAAAAATTGACGGTAAGATCTTAAAATTCCTAAAAGTCAAACTACATACTATTTTTTTCGTGGTATGTCTTTCTGGAAGTTCTGAATACATCTTTTATCACTCTCATCGATACTCGCCCCATTAAAATAAGTTTTTATTTCACCAATGACAAACACAGATATTTTTTAAAACATTTTTCAATAGAATAAGAGACAAAGAATAATATATATAATGCATTTTTCTTTCTCACTTTGCACCTGCTGAAAAAGAATGTTTTATTTCATTAAAAAAAAAAAGATATGACAATTTACTACACGGTTTAATGATATCTGCTATGCCGGGGTCAAAGTGCATGTTTTAGCTATTAATGTTTCTTTTTCCATTTTTAGACACAGAAGAAAAAATAGCGGACATTCACACACAGGGTGATACGGGATGAAGATATAAGTAACCCTTTCGGACAAGAGTATTCATTTTTTTTTGGAAATTTCAAGATGTTTTCGCATCATCGATACTCAAAAAATACATTAAGAAAATAAATGTTAGCAAATCTTTATCTTTTTCAATTTTTCTTGTCAAATTTCGAAGCATCATAAATAAAAATAATTATCATCATTTAAATTTTTTTTCAGTCAACTTGATGCGGGGTATATTTACATTCACATACAATTTTTTTATCCGGAATTTTATTGATAAATTCTATGTAATGCATCGCATTCACCCCGGATTAAGTTTCTCTATCCTGGGAAAACATAAAGTACAACTTTAAGCGTTGCCTCTGATGAAAGCCCGCAACGTTCATATTCAGAATAGTTGCCAACTCAAAACACATCCCATAAATCAGGCTGAAATCCTTGCGGTTCGGAAAAAGAAATATCTAAAATGAGGAAAAAAGCAACTGCAACGTTTCTAGCTACAGAGTCTGAAAGGGAATAGAATAACAATGAGTTATTTATTTATTAAAACAGAAAATTACAGATTACAGACGCAAGTTTTCAATAAATGCAGAAACATGATTGAAATGCAAAATACAAAAATGAAAATGATATTTACGAGGGGTCAGGGAGTAAGTCTTACTCGAACTGGTTACCAAAATAAAAGCAGATACAGTTAATGTCTAAACAATATTTTAAATCAAATTAATAATCACAATACAGTGGCAAACAAAACCATGTGAATATTAAAATAAAAAAGAAATGGGAAAGTATCACGGAGTGGAAATGTAATCAGACAAGTGGGAAAATGTTTCGTGTGAAACATGATTGCTAATGACAAGGCCAGTAAATATTTCATTCTAAAAATAAACTTAATTATTTGAAATGGTTGATATGCAAGGTGTACACTCTTATTGTTGTTTAATGACTATTTCCTGAACCGTTGGTTTTAGACACAACTTTCAATTAGAAAAAATATTTTAAATGACGTCGTCCATCATCTTAAACGCCGTTCACAGGAAAAAAACTATTAATAAAAAATTTACAGAATTTAAATTTCTATACGGCCTCCCTGTCCTGTAAAATCCTATTGAAATGTTGTTTCTCCTGAGGCCAGCAAAGAAATATCCATGTTTCTAAGTGAGATATTAGAATTTTTATCTCATTTACTGAGTTATTTGAATTCAAAAATCGGGAAAGAACTGAGGGGAAAACAGCATGAATGAGGGAGAGGAGCACATTGTCCGTTACTTTATTCTTTGCTATGCTTTCCCAATTTTGCTCTGTTATTGACTTCAAATATCTCAGCGAATAATGCACTTAGAAACATGGAATTTTTTTTGTTGGCTCCACAGGATAGACTGGGCAACAACTTTCTAATTGGAAGTTGGAGGACGGGGGAGATCGGTTAGAAATTTAAATTTTATAACTTTTTTCATTATTATTATCTCATTTGAACGACATTTGATATGATGGGTGACATCATTTGAAGCATTTTTTTCTACTTGAAAGTTGTCTCTAAAAACCAACGGTTGAGGAAATAGCCATTGGACAACGATAAGAGTGAACGCCCTGTATATTGGTTCTCTCTTCATCTCTCTCTTGAACCTACAGTATGAGGTGTTAGCTGAAAAAAAAAGAGCGATCTGAATTTTCAGGATTACCATAATATTCCTGATACAAGGTCCTTTCTCATTTATTAAGCAAAACTGAATAAACAATTCGTTAGAAAACAACAAAAGCTAAAAATCGATCGCAACAAATGTAACTAACGAACCGAAAAACCTAACGATAGTAATAAAAAAAAAAAGTGAGTAGCAAATCAATATCATATTCGACATCTCACCTAACGATAAATGTAACGAATTCAGTTCAAAATTCAAAATCTAAGTAAAGAAATCCTAGAGAAAAAATAAATAATTACTTGTTAAAAAAAAAAAAAAAATTACAGATCGTTATTGAAAACATATTTCTGTGGAACTTTTCAAGTTCATTAGCGAATACCGGTGGCTTGAAACAAACTACCGGTGTCTCGACTATGATCAGCATTACCTACCGTAAAGACATAAGAATCTGGAAAAAAAAAAATTAAGAAAAATTCCAAACAATGGTTGTTTTTTTTTATACTGGAAACGTCAGAGAGAGGGCAAAGAAAAAACTGGAGCTAAGAACGAAAATATATTTCGAAATATAATAACAAAGGCACTGACTGGAACATTCTTTTCAACAAAACCGAGTTAAAAAAAAAAAGTAGAAAAATCCGTAAAACAACGGAAAATTTTACTTACTATTATTATATATATATAAATGGTTTTTTTTTGCTTATTTATTCTCCTTCTCCCCAATAATTATTAGAAACTTTTCTCTAATACTGTTTGGATGTTTCTCGGAAATTTACTTGTTTTTTTTATTTTTTTAGGACTTTAATGAAGTCACTTATTCTTCTTGACATCATTAAAGTTCCGTTAACTGTGTCTTCCGGAATTTCTAAAGGTAAGGTTCGAAGTGTCTAATGAGATACTTTAGGTTCGAGCGGAAATAAGACAGAGAAAAGGGGGGAAAAATTCTAGGAAATTCTTAAAAAGAACGGAATAGTGAACTAATGCGTTGAATTTTTATATTTTTAAACACGTGTTTTGTTGCATTCAATTACTTAGTTCGATTTTTTTTTTAAAGTTTTTTCTTTGTTAAAAGAACAAAGAAATGTGATGAGCTCTCGATAATTTTTTTTTAATACTTTATGATTGATTTGAATGAATTTATATGTCGCTTTCTCAGACCCGAGCATTCATATTTTGGAATTTTCAAAATATTATTGCATTTTTTATGCTCAAAAATGAATTTTTTTAGTTAAAAAAATGCATAAATACCAGCAAATTTTTTTTTTTCAAATTTTTATTTATTTTTTTGTGAAAAAATAGTTTATTTCATTCACATTTTTTTTCAGCCAAGGCAATGCAGCGTACATTCATCTTCACATACAATTGTTCCCAGAATTTTATTGCCAAACATTTTATGTTATAAATCACACTTTCCCCGGAGGCACTTTCTCTTGGAAGCCATCTTGAACTCCCTTCCCCATCCCCGCCCTCCCCGAAACTTCAACTTTAAGCGCTGTCCTCTGATGAAAGCCCAAAAAGTTCATCTTCGCCATATTTCTAACTCAAAGCTTATACAATCCTTTAAGTCAGGGCTTAACTCCCTGAGATCAAAAGAAAAAATTCTACACTTCGAAAAAGCAACCCACACATTTGTGGCACCAAGGACTGAAAGGGATATTGTGCGCGATATTTACTGAGAATTTTTTTGGGGTGGTTGGACTTAATATGTAGCGAAGGAGGTTCAAAACAATTCCCGTAAACTCAGACCCTATTAATCCTGATCTGAATCTTTTTTCTGTGATTAGAGGTTTTACCTTAATTTCCAACTAATAATCCGCGCATGGAAACTTCTGGTAGTTATCTGTATTACCACAAACGAAATCTTTATTAATGAAAGTAGGTTTTGGTGGAAAACAGAGGATTTCTATAAAAAAAAAATTGTAAAAATAAATTAAATAGGAAAAGATAAAATTACGGGAGAACACGGATCATATCGATGGGGAAGTTTGAGTGTTGAAAATGTGAAACAAGTAAATCTTTTTTTTTTCAACGTTGAGCATCAATACAGAGACAGACAATCATTACCACAATGTGATGAACTCTAATTCCAGGACTTGGAAAACGCTACAAAAAACAGTAGCAATACCGTCGTAAAAGTATAGTTATATCCAAAGTCTTAGCGACGGGATCACTAATTATTGACGTTATATCCGAGGTGTCGTTATTAACGCCAATTGTCTCGGTAAGTTCGATAAATTTTTCTTCATTTATCATTTTTCATTTTTATCGGTGATTATGCTCAATTTCTCGAATGAAGTCGGTAAGTATGATGAATAGTGAAGAATTTATGAGGAAATATCACTTATAAATTCAATACTTACCAGCATCTCCCGTATGATGGTTGAAGTATGCATATTTTGCCAGAAAAACTAAATTAGATGAAAATTTGTGTTATAAGAACAAAACGTATGAATTATTATCAATCTTGTAGTGCTCAAGCGTTCTACGTATTTTTATCAACGTATCGAATATGAAAGACCTAGACCATTCACGCTTGACCCATGGCCCGCTGGCCAAATGAGGCTCTTAAGGTCATATGATGTTGCCCGCGACCTCAAACCGAATTTTGTAAAAATGAATCAAGCAACACATTTCCAGATCACTTAAGGGACCTACAACATATTCACAGATCGCTTAAGTGATCCGCGGTACAGTTTTACGTCACTCAATTGGCCCGCAGCGCAATCCCAGATCACATAAGTGACCCGCTTCATACTTACAGATCACTTAAGGCACAGTTCCAGAGCACTGAAGCTGCCGCGGTGCAGTTTCACGACACTTAAGTTACCCGCGGCACGGTTCCAGATCACTTAAATCATCCGGAGCATACCTACAGATCACAGATGACCTACGGCGCCGTTCCAGATCACTAACCTGACCCGCGACATGTTTTCACGCCAATGAAGTAGCCCGCACTTTCCTAAAGGTTGAGCACCTTTGTCCTAAACTCAATGCGAGAAAAATGTCCGGTGAATTCAAGTAATTTTTATTGAAGATTCATCGTATATATATTTACGAATACTCTGCTGGAGATTATACATGCGGGTTTATATGTTAAGAATTTAGATAAATTCCATCAAATAATGTGATAAAATCTCAAAATTTATCAAACTTACCAAAATGGTCAGTGATTATACACAATAAATAGCGATTATATATGTTTATACACCACATTAATAATCGCATTTACAGTAATATCTATAAATCGTCATATTATAGTCTCTACTTACAGTAGATTAATGTATGAGTACATAAAAAAAAAATCTATACTCGCAATCATTATTAAGTACCGAATCACGCGATGCATTTGTTATTATTATTATTATTGTAAAGCACCACCGAACCGTCGTAAAAATGTCAGGCACGACTAATGCCGACAGCTGTACTTCATTAACTGTCAAATAAATCAGAAGAACAAGATAACAACAAAATCTGTACGAAACCAATAAATCGGAATCACTATATAAATCCAGTAAAAAAAATAAAATAAAATAAATCTAAAGTATATCAGTAGCCGCCTCACTTGTGAATACATTTCCCGAAACCGAGTAATTACCGAGAAATACACGCGAATGAGGAACACCACTAATCGAGCACAGACCGTGCTGAAGCGAAAAAAAAAAAATAGATACATAGTATATATATAAATAAAGAACATTTCCCCTAAAATAATAATAATACTAATCATTCGCGTACCAAGCACTCCAGTGTACAAAATAGCTAAAAGGTGTGGGGTGGGAGGGAAGTATTGAATAAATACCGATGAAAACTGTCGACATGCTCGGTATTTTCCATTCTCACTGCTATCGAAAACCGATACCGACGACAACAACAACGCGTTGGTTTGGAGTTCGGTTTTTTTTTTTCCATATCCCAGAGCCTTTCTCATTTCATCAATGTTTTCCATTTCTCTCACGAGGATTAAGACTATAAAGATTAAATAAATAAAACAATGTAAATACGGTGTTGCTCCGTTTTTGTTATAGAGAAAAATCGCGACTAAACGATGACTCCTTTCCCGTAACGTTATGAATGCGGAGTGTGAATTGTGTCTCCGATACGCATTTTTGTGCCTCATCGATTTTGTCATTTATCGTTTTGTTTTCGGTTGGTTTTGAGTGATTTTTCCATCTGTTCCTATTTATTTATTCATTTTATTATTATTATTTACGACGTACCGTATTTTACGGTAATTTGAGTTTTTTTCGTGACAACTTTAGTTTTAACGGGAATTTTACTATCAATGTTACTTTGTGGTAGAATGAATTATTCGAGTGACTCGAATTACGGGTAATTTGATTTACAAGCGGGAGATATTCGTTATACAGCTGACGCTCGATATAACGATCCCCTTCGTCCCGTCGAAAACCGAATGTTATATTGGTTGTGCTTGTTTTGTGTTATGCTTATGCTGTCATCTGTGCTGCATATTTTGAAGCAAAATTGACAAATTATTTAATTTTCATGTTATATAAGTATCGTGTTGTAGGTCTCCCTGCCCTCTGCTGAGGAACTTTTTCAATTGGGGCAAAAAAAAAAAAAAGCTTGAATTTTACAGCTCTCGCTGTGTAGCACATTTCTATTTAAACGAATCTACCTCTTTTCTTTATAGAATCGTGCTTCCCCTTCTACACAGAGAGAGTGTTGCAAGGGCTTCAACCTGTGAACGAGGGACGAATTCCATTTTTTTTTCAAATCTAAATTTACTATAGGCAGTGAAAATGGTCTGAGTTAAGTTTAGTCATTAAACTTAACTCGCAACTTTTCATATAGATGGCAGCTGTTGAGTCGTGTGGGCATAGTGCTGGACTCCCATCTTGAAGATTCGGTTAGTGGCACCATAGGCGGAGATAGACTTGCAAGTCTGGAGGGGGGGGGCACGATGATGATGGTGCCAATTCACATATATGCATATATATATTAGAGCAATCTACTTCACCTTTGACGGATCCCCCCCCCCCCGTATCTCCGCCCATGAGTGGCACAGTCGCGTTTGGCTGAAGTTGGTTTTCTGCCTTTTTTCAACTGAGAGTCATGAATGCGAGGAGGGTTCCCATTTGAAAAAGTACCTTTGCGTAGAGCAGGCAGGCCTACAATATGATACTTACATAATATGAAAATATTTACCATAATCGCTTCAAGATATAACTAGCAAGGACACGAAACAAGCACACCTCTGAAGTTCTCCGAAGTACTATTATTGACTGGAACAACCTACCACCAAATATTGTAGATTTTACTACGATTTTCGAACTTTCCTGTATCATCAATCGTCATTTTCGTCATCCATAACTTCCGCATCATCTTGTATAGGCCTCGGCCAAACAATATTGAATAAGTAATGAATTCAAATATCTCAGCGAATGACGTAGTTGAAATTCCCGACTTCACACATATTTATTGCGCAAGAATGACTTTAATATCTGTCACCGTTTCTTGCCATCCCATTTTGAATGCCGTCAGTCGGTTGTGGGACACCATGCAAATACGTTAGTCACACATACACCAGACCACACACATTCTCGCATATGAACGATTCATTAGAAGTTCCACAGAGGAACGTGTACGAGATTTATGCGCGGTTAGTACGCGGATGTCTTACGAGTAGCATATTGACAGTTATCTTCTAGATATCTTATAAGTTTGACATGGAAAACAAATATTTTTCACGATTATAATTATTTTAAACAGCCATAAATACGTATTTATGGATTCCATAAATCACACACACAGGGATTTCACCTGAATTTTATAGTCACTATTTCTCAATACAAATAAATTCTATGATTCTTAATGCAATAATAATAAACTCAGCCTTTTGCAGTATTTCTTATTAGATTAAATTAATTGGGAGAACGAAGAGAATCCCCATAATGACGATGATTTAATATGAAAGGTGTAGCGCTCGATATCAATGTATTTATTATTATTCTACCATTATTGTTTGTCTTTTGGAAATTAAAATACCTAAATTGGAAGGAAAAATATTTGAAAACAATTAATAATTGGACTTATTAATTAATAAGATAGCGATGTTGTGCGTCTAATACGATGACAAATAAATTATATTCTCGTCATTCCGTTTCATATTTTTTCGCTGATTATTTTTCCCGTCATTTAAAAGTAATCGTCGGTTAATTAAATTGAGATTGTGAAATTTCTGAACTGTAAATGATAATGACATTTTCCATTTCACAGTGTAGAGCTCGCTGCACTATTTATACTGTTTCATTGAAAATATTCACAAAGCTTTAAATACAAGGTGTCCTGTAAGTGCTAATGCTGCCTTTATCTCATCAACCGTCCGTCGTAGAGGCACGGTTCTAATTATGAAAAATTCTCAAAAATTACCCTGTACCAGTTTTGAGAGTGAAAATACAGTGTGCTACAAAATAAAAACAATCAGAAATTTTATACGGTTCTCCCTGTCTTCTAACTTCAAATCAGAAAGTTGTTTCCCTGTATCTCTTGAGGCCAAAAAAGAAAAAAAAAAATATCCAGGTTTCTTAGTGCAATGCCCAGTCTGGGTGCAACTAAAAGTTCACTTTTCAAACACTGAAAATATTGATAAATAAAATGAAAATTAGTTTAGGAATTACTTTTTGCACCTTTTTTATTAACACTGCACAGCAACACCACGCAAACCGATCCGTACTTTTGGCCTGTGTGTTTATTTTTTGGAAACCCTTATTTTTCAAAGAAATGGATTCAAATTTCAAAGTTTTTTTGCTTTTTTTTTTAAAATATAAAGACAGCTTTATGGGAAAAAAATTCTTTCTATGTTATTCAGTTGGTTGTACACTAATCTCTTTATTCTGTGCAAGTTTTCACTTTTTACATTCCAAGCTTGGCTAAAATCGTGTCCCGAATTCAAAGTTAGGCACACCCTCAAAATTAAAACGGTAAATGCAATCTTTACAAAACCATACCTGCGTACTCCTCTATGCCTGAATAGACTGCCTACAAATTTTCTTAGCGAAATTCCAACTTTAAAGAGTAGCTTGCAGGAAAGGGATATTCGCTGAGATATTCGAGCTCAAAAATCGGAGAAAAGTTGCGAAAGGACAGCATAAATCAGGGAAAGAAACGTTGTTTGTTAGTTTTTGCTGTACTTTCATAACTTTTCTCCGATTTTTGAACCGAAATATATTAGCGAATTACACTTAGAAACATGGTGCTGCTCTCCCCCCCCCCTCCCACTTCTGCAGGCAGGGAAAACTTCAAGCGCGTGTGTGCACTAGAATTACATACATACGCGCACCAAACCGCACCTTCCTAGCTTCATTGGCTGACGCACGAAAAATTATGGTCGGATACTTTTTAAACAACACCTCGTACTGTCGATGATCTAAATTTTAGAACCAACCGGAAAAATTTATTCCTCGAAACACCTCATTGATTAAAATTGACGTGCAGTTTTATAGGTATTTATACCATTCATAACGTTGGAAACTTAAAGAATGATCGTCATATAAAAACTTATATCATACGTCAGAGATTATTAAGAGTCATCAAAAGAAAATTCACGATAAATTAATCAATAACATCAAAGAAAAAAAAATTACATTCACTTCAATTAACTTTTTATGTGTTTGGAAACGATAACAGACAGGTAATTAAAATTTCTTCTCTTATCACGAAAAATAATAAAAAAAAGCATTAAAAAAAACGGCGCAAAAAGATTTTGATTGGAATGCGAGCCTCGGGGCCAGAAAAAAAAGCCACAGAGAGAGAGCTTTTATTATCGTCTTTCATATAAAGGTTCAATTGATATATTCGAAATATTGTACCAGGTGTTGTAACGGCAGGGGAAAAAAAAATATTATAACACAGTATAAAGAGAGGCATAAAATTCAATATTATTCCGCATTGATATTTCTTAAGCTGAACATTAAAAAAAAGAATAATAAGAATAATATATATATATATAACTTAAACTTCTCTGTACTGAAAAGAAGGAGTATGTTTTCTGTCAATGGTTGGACAAAAATTGTGTCTCCAATTGGAAACCGATTTCCCCGATACGTCCGTGGCACGAAAATAAAAAATTTTTGTTCCCCTTTATCGGTATGTTTTTACGTTACCGATAAATGTATATAAGCTAGAGGGGAAGAGTTTTTATCAGTACTTTATTTATTTATTTTTCTTCTAAATAAAGAGAAATTATTTCGATTTCAATCGGTAATAAGATGATAGACGTGAACCGGATAATAAATGTTTGATTGCTACTTGTCACTCTATATAGGTATATTTTACGAAGAATTTAAGGTAATTATATACATAAAAATTATTTAATATCGATATGTCGATAGAAAGTTACATTTCCCCCTGTTAAGATGGTGAATTGTTATTAAAAATGTTTGTTCTTTTATTAGGATTGTAGCTGAATGCGTCTTTAATTTAGTGGTTTATTTTCATCCATCTTATGTATTGATCACACTGCTCAAAAAAAAAAAAAAAAAAACGAGTTAACTAGAGAACTTTTTTTTTTTATTTGACAATAACACAAGTACAGTCTGATACAAAAACAGGAAATACAGCTACAAAAAGGCAAAAGCAGAAACGAAAAACACATATAAATACATAGATTAGGAGCCGTTCAAGTATTACGTAAGCAACTTTTTAGTCATTTTTGACCCCCCCCCCTTGTCAGCAAAAGTCAGCAAAACTCTGGCCCCCCTCCCCCTCCGCCGCCTTGTCAGCAAAATTTCGTCATCAGCTCTACCCCTCTGAATCCTAACGTATATTGATAGGATCAGAGACGTACAGGGAAGGGAGGGGGCATAAAGAAGTGCATGCCCATTCCCCCCCCCCCCCCCGACGATCAAAAAATTATTTTTTAATGCAAAAAATATTTTTTTAAATTAAAATTTCGGAAGAAAATACTTTCATATGTTATTATAGTGAATTTCTGTTAATTTCAATGTTATTTGAAGGCTATGACCTCACCCTCTAAGCCATATAATGATAAATCGCATAAAGGCCCTTGGCCCGCGGACCAAATATGGCTCTGGGGGTTATCTGATGCGGTCTGCACTTCTCAAAACTAATTTTGTAAAAATGAACTAAGAGACGCATTTACAGATCGCTTAAGCGACCCGTGGGACATTTCCAGAGCATTTAAGAGGCCCGCTGCACATTTTGAGGTCACTTAAATGACCCGGGACACCGTTCCAGAACACGTAAGTGATCCGCGACACATTTAGCGATCCCTTGAATGACATGCGGCATAGTTTTAGAGCCTTTAAGTGGCCCCCAGCGTGGTTCTACATCACTCAAGCTATCCGTGGCACATTCTCAGATTATTTAAGTGATCCACGGCATATAATTACGGATCACTTGAGTGATGCGTGGCTTAGTTCCAGAGCACTTTAGCGGCCTGGACACATTTCCAGATCAATTGGATCCACGAAACATTTAGAGATCACTAAAGTGGTTCTCTAGGGCACCTGTCAATAGGGGAGAAATGTTACTTCAAATGCCCACAAACTATTGAAAAGGCTTTTCTCGTTTTTGGCGCAGCGAGTAAGATGACATTAAAAATATTTCATATTTTCAGAAAGGATTGTTGATGACGTGAGCATTATCCAAATTCCTCCCTCCCGTCATCAAAAGTCAGCAAATCGGAAAACCCCCCTCCCTCCATCGATGCTGGCGTAATACTTGAATGGCGCCTTAGGAACTGTGTGTGACCCCAAGGAACCCCAAGACCTACTGGAAGGGGTGTCCTTCCAGTAGGTCGTTTTATTCATAAAAAATAACGTCACAAACTTTGTGATTTTGTCATAAAGTAAAATTTGTGTGTGTGTGTGTGATAGGAAGCAGTTCAGAAGTCGCGGTCAAACACATCGCTGTATTTTCTTACGTATAATCCACGGATATCCAGCATCGGAGTTTTTAGAGCGAATTATGTACCGTCCCGGTGTCTTATTCGCACTTTTTTTTCTGTCAGGTTAAATTAGAAATAAAGATTTTAAAGAATGGTGGAAAAAGTAAATTTTTTAATAATTCATAGATGGCGTAAGATTTTGATACAGAAAAATGCTCTTCATAACTTTATTTTATCATACAAAAAAACAAATGAGATTGATTATTGTTACCAGAAATTTGACTTTTGATGATGATAAAAATAATAATTAGCAGCATTTAAAAATTTTTCGCATGGAGAGGGGGAGAGAAGATAAATATTTTACGGAAATTTGCAGAAAGAAGAAAACACGATCTTTATCTTACATTTTTCTGAATTACGGTAAAATACAAATTTTTGTGATTTTATTTTTGATATCTTTTCGAACTTGATGACGTGAGATCACGGGCAGAGATATCTCTTTCCAGAAGGGAAGAATAAGAAGGAAAAAAAAAAGGATTTTTAGAAAGAATTTTCTTTCGGAAAACATTGGAAGTTTTTCTCGGTGGCTTTAATGAGGTTTTTATCACATCCTTCCACTCGAGAAATTTCTTTTCCCAAAAGTAATTAGCTCTCTGGGTCTTCCAAGTCACAAACGACGAATAAAAGCATTCAAGCGCCATCAACCAAGAACATCGTGGCATATGTGCGGTCGCCGTTTCAGTTCATTTGCTGCCATACTCTTACACAGACACACATACGCGTCTTGGTTGTGGTATTTGCAACACAACCTTCTCCCCCACCTTCAATTTTCTTTCTTGAAGAATATTCGAAAGAATAATTTTTATACTTGTTTTTACATGTTCTTATACATCAGAAATATTCTGTGAGATAAGAATAACTTGGTGTTCTATCAATTACATTTCCATCATCTATCGGTTTTCTGTCATTTCAGAAAATTTAAAGGGTTGAGTAGTGTGTTGTGTGTGATTCAGAAATTTCATCAACTCACCCAGGCCTCCTTAACATGTTGCTCGAAAGCACCGGGGTGTTCGTGGGAGTTACTGAGAGTGTTCGATGTGAAACCGGGGGCGGATGTGAAAAGATAGGGCGGACCACAGAAAAACAACATTAGGCCAATTCATAGTTTCAAAGATAGTTGAAACGGAAAGCAATAGGTAGCAACGTGATCATAACCCCTTAATTTTCCTTATGAAATTTTATAATCTTCTATGAGCAGTTAGCGTGCTAAGTACATTTTTAATGAAAAATGGAGTAAATGCAAAAAAAAAAAATTCGGCCAGGGACCATTGTCAGAAGTTGAATGAATTTTACAAATCATGTGTGGTTCTACTCATCCCGGTATATCTTACATGAAATACCAACGTGTATAGATGTATGCACTCGTACGCATTTTTCACAAGTACAGAGATCTCTCACTTATGCCTCGGTGCAAGGGAACAAACAAAAAAGACTCATAATTGAGAGAGGCGTATAAGTGAATGACATTATTATTCTATATCTTTTACCGAGAGTACAGAAAATCATCCTATAACTGAGAGAGCGTATAAGTGAGAGGGTGTATAAGTGATAGTACTTATATACTTCTAATGCTTATTAAGAGTTCAAAACTCTTAAAATTCTCGAAGCACATCTGGCATAAAGGATTGGTACATTGATTGCGATTCACTGCTCAAAAACAAGAACACGAGCTCCCTAAAAATCAAGATTTTGAAGAAACACTGCTTTGAATGGTGAATCTTTTGTCATAACCACCATAAATGCATTCATGGGCTGATGGGCTCAGAGAACTCAGATTTCATCTGGGATTTATGATCAAATTTGTTGAGCTGGACATCCGTGAACAAACTCCCTCAAGTGCCTTTCTCATTACATTTCAGAAAAGTACTCACAACTTATAAGAGTCGGCAAAAATAAAACACAACACACATCAAAATATAATTTAAGGCACAGAAATATTGCATTAAAATGACATTCTGAGACCCAAAAAGAATTATCGAAAAAAAAGTTTATTTAAAAAAAAAATTCTCTCATCTTTCAGGAAAAAATATCATTTCATAAAACACCAGTTTTTACCAAAAAATATTACATGTATATATTTTTATGAGAGCTTGAGAAGTCTCTCTTCAACCGAATAAACTAAACAACACATTCAGTTATTTATACAATTACATAAAAGAAATTATTTACAGGCAGAAAAAGGAAAATTAACTCTTCTTTGAAAGCTTATAGAAGAAGGAAAAAAAAAATTGGTAAAATCTTAGATGTATGTGAAAGGGGAAAAGGAAAGGCGTAGAAAGAGAGAGAGAAATCTCCAAGTTTGTGGATCGAATAAGAGTTTTCGAAGAAAAGAAAACATTCTTGGTAGGTGTGAACGAGTAGAAAGGAAACAAGGCGAAAAAAATGGCATCCGCTAAACTCCACGTTTCTCCTCCCACCTACGGAAACTGGACAAATGACTTCTATTTGTACTCCAGAATTCAATAACTCTCACCAGAGAGAGAGAGAGAGAAAAGGAAAAAAATTGGTAAATTCTTTTCCATCCCTTTTTCATGTATCAATTCATTTTTCTTTTTTCTGCAGACTTCCCTCATCTCTTATTCTGCAGTTGTTCGGCTCATTTTGGCAGCAGCTGACGATTCCGCAAAAAGGTCATTTTCTTTCGGCTGATGCATCTTATTCCATTACACGCACACACACACTCACCACACACCTATATATATATATATATATATATACTGTACTGTGCGTACCCACAGTTTATACTAGACAAGAAGTACCGGTTCTGTCTGAACTGACAATGGAAGAATTATCTGGATTATAGGGTTGTATATAAACCAACTGATTCTGTGTCTCGGGAGAGCATCTACATATATTTTTCTTAGAAAAAAACCTCATATAAATGCTCCGTTCATCAATATACGGGTACTCTTGAGTTTAAAAACAGGTATAAATATTGTATGATTATTTAAAGATTGAAATGTAATACGAAAATATCAGTAAATAGAAAACCGACATGCTATAATTAGAGTTTACTCAAACTAAATATTGTCGGAATTTAAGAATTATGATATCTATATGAACTAATGTAAGATAAAATATCAATTAACAAAATTTGTGTCTTTCTTCATTGCACCGAAAGGGATTCACCACACAAAATTTTTAATGAAAATTCGTCGAGACGTTGATGACTGAAATTCTTGATTTTTTTATCAATTTTTACGGCCAACGTCATCATTTTCAAATAGTAATTTCAACTTCTTTTTTTTTCTTGGCGTGATGAAGCGCTAAAATCCCTAGCATTTGAAGAAAATTTCGTGGATACATTGATGATTGAAATTCTTAATTTTTGCCGCTATTCACGTGTCACAATGTCTGAATCTAAAAATAATTAAGAAAAAAAAATTATTTAAAAAAATGAAGAAAAAAAAAATCAAGAATTTAATCATAGGTTTTTATCTTGACGAACTTTAATTATAATGTCACGGAGCAAGCTCCTTTTAGTTAGATAAAGATAGGCACAAATTTTATTAATCGATAGTTTAGTGATGCAGAGCCACATGAAAATTTTATTTTTGCAATTTTTCTTGGTTTTTATTTTATGCAATTGAATTTATGCCGTTACAACTAAATATATATTGCTCTTTAAGTGTTGATGTGTTGATAATATTTTTCTCAACTTTCTATAAATTCAAAATCTAAAAATTCATTTAAATATACGGTACAATCGAAAGTGCGTTTCGCTTATTTAATCTCTGATATGAAATATAGAACTTAGTTTGCCTGGAAAATTAACAAAAATATCTCTAAAACCACTCCAAATATTTTCGGCATCAAATTCATTACAATAATTATTAATATATTTAAATTTCAAAATTTTTTAGAGCATTTACTTCTTACATTAACAATTTCTTGCATTCGTTAAAATGTCCTCCTAAAACAATTCTACAACTCGTCGATGGCTGGGCTGGTTCTTCAAAATTTCCTTATCTCACCCATCACTGCTTTTGCATCAGCAAAAAGCATTTGCTTTAAAAAGGTCTCTTCTTCATTAGAGAGAACAAAAGTGTCACACAGAGTCAGGTCTGGACTGTAGGGTGGGTGAAACAACAATTGAATGTTTCAACAGACTAGAAAGTCAAAAGTTTTGAGGATAATGTTCGGCTTTTTACATCGCCATGAAGATGATGAAAAAAAAACCAAAAAAAAAAAAAAATACAGTGATAATAATAAACGGACGTATATCTGACTGGTCGTTGCTGATGGCATAGTACATGCAATCTTTCGCTTGTATATGCTATGCTATACCAACACAATTTTATTCATATCTCCAATATTTTTTTTTTTCCAAATTTTCAAACATTAAGGTACAAAATGTATTGTAAACTCATTGCGCACATGTTAAAATAACATGAAATCAATATTATTGAACACAAATTGATTCGAAACAAAGAAAACTTTTGAAAATATTTGAGATCTATACAGAAATACTTGATTTATATGAAAGTTTTTTTTTCAATTTTTAAAATTTGGAATTTTAGGATTAAGTCAATGAAATTTTTATTTTTTGCCTCATCTTCGGTCAAAACAGAACAGTTTTCTTCATTTAAAATAAAGAGTTTATATTAGCACATTTTTTTTCAGCAAATTTTGCCCGCAAACTCAATTTTCTCGGTGCTTTGCCACTTATTAATACAATACGATAAACAGATTACGAATTAAAAAATTCTACTTTCAAATCAGCTTTGTAGATGATAGTTTTGATAAACGAAGGGTTTATTATCAGCTGAATCTGAAACAAGGAAGACATTATTTTCCGATTTATAGCGGCGAATTGCCCACGGCCAATTTCCACGGCTACATTTCGCCCCGATGAAAAATCTCGCGGATTAACGTCGTAATCGTTTTTGTTCTCGTGGCTGTCTGTACGATAGTCGGAATCTTTCTAGAAATTATGGCTTATTGTCCGCAATATTGATTCTCGACCATAACTTTGACAAGTACAACTATTTCGATCGAGTTATAAGAGAACATGTTATAACAGAAGTTTCTAGAACTATTTGCCACTCCCCTTTCATCGTTTTCATAGAAAAATACAATAATGATAACTGCAATGGGATTAATTTTTCGAATTGTTTCTAACAAAAATAATCTGTAATCGACAAGCATATCACGTTTCTGATCGGTATCAAGACTAAAAGATTTTCCCCATCCTCTATTTTCATTCAAGTTGAGGTGTTAACTTACCAGCTTTTTTAACGGTTTCCACTCAGGTGTCCGTTTCGAAGACCAGAAATGAAAAATAAAAGGTTTATTTGCGACAGGCGCCACCACCTTTGGGAATGTTTAGAAGAAAAAAGACTTTCCATGTTTCGAATCGATCAATGTGGACGACGGCAGCAATTAAGCCATGAGAAAAACTGGACAGCCGCCTTGAAAAGGGAAACTTCTCAAAGAAAATGAAGAAAAAATATAAATGACAAAGTGTATTCTACTCAAAAGTTCTAAAATGGAATGCAGGAGTGATACAATGTATATTATAATCTAATACGCAAACTAACGTGGCTCGTTTGTTTGAGTTCCATACTTTTTTACATGATCAGAAAGCCTCAAAAACTATGTTTCAGTAGAAATATCATTAAAAATATTATTTAACCATTGATTTAGTACACATATCTTCGATTGTATATGCCAGTGGTTTCCAAACTTTTCGAAGCGTGATTCCCAATTTAACCAAAAAATTAATCGGCGATACCTCACATATGCTGACCATGTGCCCCAGTTCTTCAGGACATTCCAATTTTTTGCCAGCAAATGTGTTGTCCGAAAGCACTTTTCGGAACATTTGTTTCAGTTTGGTGATATTGACTTTTAATGATATTCAATTTTTTTAAATTATATATATATATATATACAGGGTGATTCAAGACTCAACCTACAAACTTTTAACGGAGGTAGAAAAACAAAACAGAATCACATAGAAATGTATGACCGGAAACCTGAACCTGAACAGCGGGAGGCGGTTGTGCCTTGATAGATTGGGCGTGGTGAACCCGTCCCATGGCCACCACGGTTGCCCGATCTATTCCGCCTGGAGGATTTCTCTTTGTGGGGCACCCTGAAAGCCATGGTCTACGAGACGCCCGTTGACTTTGACACCAGCCTCGTCGCAGCTGCAAACGTCCACGAAATGCGCGGGTATTTTTGAAATGGTTTGACAATCAGTGCATCACCGTTTTGAAGCATGCATAACTGTGGATGGTAAGAACTTTGAGCACTTGTTATGAAACTTAACGTGTACGCGTACTGTCCTCGTGTAAAAGATCGCTAAATAAGTTTTTTCACCCATTATTGGCCTCTTATTTCTGCATCTTCGTTTATCCTCCAGTTGATCAGATCGGTGTTTCCAGTTATACCATTCCTATGTGATTCTATTTTGTTTTTGTGTTTTCTACGTCCCGTAAAAATTTGTACGTTGAGTTTTGAATCACCCTGTATATATTTATTTATTTTTATTTTTGATGTACTTGGTATTTTTTATACAAGATGGAAGTGCAGCGAAGCGTATGGTCCTTGATTTTCATATATAGGGAAGATTCTACGCTTCAAATGGACAATTAACAAAAAATTTTCATAAAACGTAGACAAATTAATTTCCCCCTTATATTCACATTTATTACTTACCACTAGAGCCCGGAAATTTAGGCTCTGAAAATGGTTGAAATAGGCAAGGCACTAAAAATGTCTAAAACGGGCATTAAAAAAGTTTATAATTAATGGAAAAAAAGGAAAAATAACTAAAATCTGTGACACATTAACGGTCAGAAAACTTTCTAAAAATTTACTGCACCCAACGTGAATCTGCTTTTCAATTATAGATTATGGTAATTGGGGGGGGGGGGGAAATAGAAAAAAAGGTATAGAAAATATATATATAGAAGAATAATACAGGCAAATAGGAAGTCCATGATGATGAAATGATACAAGAAGTTTACGATTCGGAATCAGTTCATAATTACGAGCCGAGATAATCCATTACCACCTGTAGAACAAGGCCTCAGCACGAAGCTTGTGACGTCAGCGAAGTCCATTTCTCCTATTGCCATTGGATATACTGCAAAATAAGGTAAAGATATCGCATGTATCGGCCTGCTATATCCAATGGCACTAGGTGAATTGGTCTTCTTCAGTGACGTCACGAGCTTCGTGCGGAGACCTTGTTCTATAGGTGGTGTTGGATAATCGCGAGACAAATAACACAGTCGATCCGGTTTGTAATGTTATTAAAATAAAATCATGAAAAAATGGTGTAAGTGAGAAAACGTTTGACATGGGAATTTTCGATGAGTATTAGTGAAAGTTGGGACCACGAAGGTAAGTCGTACTAGGCGGGGGAAAACGTGGGAACTTTATAAGAAGGGATGCACTGTATACAAATGACGCCAAAAGAAAATCTTGGGAAATCTTTGCGGGAAAAACATCCAAGTTTGTGTAGAAATCAGTGCCTCTCGTCATTCCGAAAATATCATCACTTATAAAATTTGTATATGTAAAACTAGCAAGTAATATTCAAAGTCAGAGAGAGATGACACTAAAAAACAAAACAAATTTATTCAGACGCGCAAAATTAAAACTTAAACTGATTCCAAAGAAAACAAAATTTTTGTCCAGCCACCGAAATAAAAAACAAAAATTACATCAACTGATATTTGATTGCATCAAATAATTCCCTATAATTGAGTTCAACTGTAATAAATTTTATTAAAAAATTACTTGGAACACATAAATTTTTCTTAACAGAAGAAAAAAATGTTCTTATAATATTCATTAATTCAAAAATTAATGTTTCGAGTCCACAGCAGATGACGCTAGTCAAAACCTTTTTTTTTCCTTGCAGGCGAATCATCACATTTTTGTGACAGCTCTTTCAATTTATTAACCAAATTGCACATAATTTTTACATGTGATTACTGGTTACTTAAATACCATGTTTGAGAAGTTTCAAAATCTTCCTCCCCATTCCATCACCTGCAATGGAGAAAATCAGACTTGTTGCTGGAACACGTTTAAAATTCAAACTCTTCCATCTGGAAGGTCTAGCCCTTTAATACTAAGGTACTAAGGGGTGAGAACTTAACATTTTTTTTTCCAAGTTCTCAATGCTGAAAACATTTTAAGTTCTGCGAATCTCTAAAAAATTCACGAATAAACATATAACAATATTGAAATAAGGATATACGAAAGGATAAATTAAAAAAATGCATTTTTACAAAAAAAAAAAGTTTGAAAATTAGAAGAAGAGGATTTTTGGCGTTTTGCCTGAACTTCCCTGCTCTACTTATCACATTCTGCATTTTTAATTTTTAAGAAATCTACAGTTTTGAAATCGGATCATTCTCTCAGAGTCACCCTGTAAAAATGTTGGCTTGGTACATTGTACATTGAACATTGGAGGACCGGACACACCCCGCTTCCCATCTCAAGGAGATATCAAAGCGTTCCCGAAAGATGGGTGCATCCGGAATTTTATTAAATATGTATATGTATATATATCTATATAAATTTGTATAACAGAATAACAAATCCAATTACAGGAGTATAAATCAACGAAATAATTATGATAAATCATGATCTAAGAATCGAAATCTAAATTGATATTATATCGTCCTTGGGGCACGTCCAGACTCGATAATCAAATTCCGTTGGTGGCGGTCCGTCCGCGTTCGTTGGATGTCACTAGTCATGTAGGCCGTACAACGACGAATCGATGTCATGTTTGCGTCACATGTCCTGACGTACATTGTACATTGTACAAGTAAAATTTGATAAAATTACAGTGTGTGGTACGTGGTAATTAGCTCAGCTGAGTAAAGGTATTTTTTAGTTTTGACATATTTTTAAAATGAAAATGAACTGCTTATTTGGACGTTTTTATTTTGGAGAATCTCTAGCGACCCCATTATTTCATTAACGCGACCTCTCAGTGTGTTGCGACTTCCCCCCTCTTAAAACCACCGGTATATGCCATGCGATGTGCCAACACAATTTTATACACGTCAATACTTATTTTTTTGAAATTTTTTTAAACACTAAGGTAGAAAATGTATTATAAACACCTAGCGGGCATGATAAAATACCATGAAATCGATGTAATCGGATAAAAATAGATTCCAAATCAAGAAAACTGCTCAGAGTTCAAATGAGGCATAAAATATTTGTGATCTATATATATATATATATATATTATCCATAAATACATATTTACATAAAAAAAGTTCCATCAAATTTTGAATTTTAAATAGGAGTGAGCAAAAATAGAATTTTAATCTCTAGTGCCCATTTCATGAACAGAATAAGTTCCTTTTTATTCTGAATTAATTTATATTTAATTACATTGATGCCATGCTATTGTATCTCATTCGCATTAGTATATATATATATATTTTAAATATTTGAAAAATTTTGCAAAAAAAAAAAAAAAAAATCATTTCATTTTATTTACTGAACACTTTTCTCAATTGAATTAATTTTTTTATTCATTTACATTGATTTCCCTTCTGTTTTGTCATTCCCAGTGTTGATATTGCATTTTATTCAATATTTAAAAATCCGCTAATACGTAAGTATTAAAGTTATTTACAGAATTGCGTTGGCATAGCATAGCACACACAAACAAATGAATGATTAAATAATATTATTAATGTGATAAATCTACTACAGTATATTTTTTGATGCTTTTTTTGACTACATCAAAAAGTATGAAACCCTTTGAAACTAGCCACACTTAGTTTGTATAGTATAGATTAGGATATACACTTCATCACTTTTTTACCATTTAATGCTACAGTCTACTCAATATAATTTGGCAGTTCATGTTGAAAAAACGAAAAAGTATCCAGAACGAAATTTTTTAAGCCCCATTTTAAAATTCTTGAGTACAATACTTTGTCATTTATATTTTTTCTTCATTTTCTTTGAGAAGTTTCACTTTTCGAGGCGGTTGTCCATCTTTTCTAATGACTTAATTGCTGCCACCGTCCACGTTGATCGATTCGAAACATGGGAGGTCTTTTTCCTCTAAATATTCCCGAGGGTTGAGCCTGTGTCTCAAGTAAGCCTTTTATTTTTAATTTCCAATCTTCGGACGGACACCTAAGTGGAAACCATTAAAAAAGTCTCAGCTAGTAAGTTAACACCTCAACTTAAATGAAAATAGAGGACGGCAAATATCTATATATTATTTCTTTTGTCATTTTTCTTATTTGATGAAGTCTCTTTCTCTCATTTCTTCATTTTTTATACATGTTTTTTACATCTTCAGTGAGAGTTCTATTTTGAACGGGGTTAGTGCAAGCAAAAATTTCCCAAAACATTCTCGTTTTCGAATTTTTCAATTTTAGAATACTATGAAATTTTCTGCGTCTGTGTTCAACCTATTCCAGAGATGTTTTTAAAATATTTCAATATAAATTACTGGCAGGCAGCAACACAGTTATATATGCTAATGATTTTGACTATAATGCTTTTCTCTCAAAAATAGGTTTTTGTCAGGTAAGGAACATTTTTTTTTAACACAACTCATTCAAATGTCTTGAAATTTGTGTGTGTCTCAAAACTATGGTGTTACATACTTTAACACGAGGATTTTTTACTAAAATAATTTTAAAAATTCTTATGGCACAAAATACCGACGCCTCTGATCGAGGATGTTGCAACTATGAGCAATAAAGGAAAGCATATAAGGATTATTGAGAGTATGCACACATCTGTGACATGACTTTCTTCTCCAAAATGAAGTAAAATCTGAAAATGAAGAAAACGGAGATGTATCGAGACTGAAAGAAAGAAAAAGTGGGTGGTGACTTTATAAAGAGCTCTGAAATCACGGGCCAAAAGCTTTCTAATAGCCATTGAAAAGCGATTCTCTTATTAAGTGTCACATGCTTTCCATCCTTTGCTCATCTCACCAGCCTGTGAATGCTGGAAACTGGAGAAACCACGAGTCACTCAGACTCGGTAACAAGAAGCAACCAAAGCACTTCACCCCCCGGGGGGGGGGAGCACTGGGCATCTCCGGTAAAACCAGAATTTCTTGACACGTCAAAGATTACATATAGTGCATCGTAATTAAGTAAATCGAAGAATCAAATGAATCAAGTGAAAATCAAAAGTGTGTGTGTGTGTGCAATGGGCACAAATAATAAACAATATACAAAAAAGTTGTATAAATCATGTCCCAAAAAGTGCAATCAAAAAATTTGATCGAAGCCCGTGAAATCTTCAGTCGACACTCGTTACAACGACTCCCTTCGTTCCGGGAAAAACGGAAATTATATTGGGGGAGGGCACAAGTATATATCGCATAGTGGATCGTCTTTGTGAAATCAAAAATAGTCAACGCTCGTTATAACGACTAACTTTCGTTCCGGGCAAGACGGACGTTATATTGGGAGGTCATTATATCAATAGTTTAAAAAAAATCGTAAATGTAGCTTCCGCGGAAAACTGCATACTATATTGACTCCTTTTGAATTACGTCAACGTGACTCTCTCTCTCATATGTATTTTTCTAATAAGTTAACAATCACTCCTCGTTAGCGGACGAAATTTTCGGTCCCATGGGTGTCCGTTATCGAGAGGTTCTATTGTAGCAAAGTGTAAATATGAAATATGTACCGAAGTAAATTCAGTAATAATATTTTTATGTACTTATATATAAAATATTCATTCAGGTATGTATTATTTTAAGTTGCACGTCCGGTCGGGCATGTAAATTTTCGGAGATTTGTCCCGTCCTGACTTCATTTCTACATGTTTTAGTTTTGTAATCGAAAATCCACAAGTGTGTATTGTTATCCACCTTTCCCCAAACACCCGACAGCACTGGGATGCAAAAAAAACCAAAAAATTCAGACCAAAACGGTCTAACCTTGTTTAAAAGTGTTTCGAATGCAATTGAGACGCACAATGGAGGAAATAAAATCGGAAATGCAATTCAGAAATATTCTGAAAGCAGTACATATTCGAGTAATTTGCACACACGCATTTAGAGTTCAGTTACGAGTCCATATCAATATGCTAACTAGCGATGTACTTAGATGCGTAGCGTAACTAATTAGCAATTCATTAATCTTATTCGCTTTTCAAAAGAAGCCGTGTTCTAGAGTTATTGGTAATTAGAACTAATTTCAATGTTGGCCACAACGTGCAAAGTTTCAATTTTTTTTATATTTAACTTTTCGTTTCCATTGTTCCTTTCTGAGAATGTGGTTTGAATAGAAGCATTTGTTAAGTTCGTTAGGGGCTATTAAAACCGTAATTAATTCTCATTTTACATGTTTCCGTAATCAACATATCTATCTAATGCCCTCCTCTTCTTTGTTCGGATGAATTAGACTCTGGTAACTGGTCCTTCCTTTTTTTATCCTTCACGATATAAAGCAATGTGAGGGTTTTTTCCACCCTCAATTGTTTTTTATGTATCATTGGATGCGAAAAAAAAGTGAATGGTTATATCACTAAACAGTCTTTGAATCGACTGGGGGAAAAAAACTAAAGACTGAAGTGAATTTATACCTTAATTTCTGCGGATTTCTTTACCTAGTCACGTGACCTAAAGGTACGCACGGGAGAAAAAATATCTACTTAACTCACAAATAATGGTTGAGAAACTACTTTAAACGATTCCAAGATCGTCATTCCCCACTTGATGCTAAGAAAAAGCTAATGATACTGCCATTAAGCCACCATATAATCTCGGAAGATGCTTAAATTACCTTAAACATAATTAACTGAATTGTGTATTCATCGCGGAAAATAAAATATAAGAAAACAAGAGAATATCTCTTTAAGAATTTTTTCAGGCCTTCCGATAGTTATCGTATAAAATCATTACCGTAGGGAAAAATTGAGAAATATCTGAGGTTGAAACAAGATACTCTTTAATCATACATGTTTTTGTGTACTTATAGTTTTTGTAAAATTTTATTAATTTAATTATGAAATAGGTTTGGAATTTGGCGAACTTCCAAAGAAAGATAAAATCAGTTGAATACTAGTGTCTTTGTTTTCATGTGATTCAATTACAGAATACATGTGTATACTGCTTTCTCCATTTGGTAACAAGGAGTGGTTAGGTTTTATGACGTGCATCATCAAAACTGTTAGAGAGAGAGGTGCGAACGAGTCGGCGTAAGTAAGAAGACTACTTATTGTACGAGAGAGGACACAATATACATTCACGCACACACACCTAAGCAGATAACTGCAAACGATCGGTTCATGGACATGCTGCGTCATCTATACACATACGTATATAACATAAATTAGGGCGATTACATTTCTAACAAAAACAGAACTTATTTTTCATTTAGTTTTCGAATTTTTCGGCTGTTCCGTCGTTATGATAAAATATTCCGTTTTGTGCCCCTCACATCAATTCAATATTTATTATTTTCAGAAAATTCAGATACTTTTTCATGTGTTCATAACTACATATAATAAAGGAAATATCATAAAATATCGAAATTAAATTAATAAACTGTAAATTCTATGCAGATTTGTTGCTGTGGATTTGAATGTACGGGGTGATTATAAAAAAACTATCCCGACATATGGGCCCCTAACTATCATACCATTCACAGAAACTGAATGAAATTTTGGCATAAGGTATTTTGAGGTATGCGCTCAAGAATGATATGGAAAACAACAGTGTCACTCTAACAGTTACGGTTACAGTGAGAAAATTTTGGAAATATCAAATGGCAACACCAAGTTTTTTGTATTGGAATGCGATCTCCATACTGAAAAACACTAAATAGCGTTGGAATGGCACCTGTAGCACGAAAATGCCCGGAGCTAGGCAAGGAAAAAGTAAAAAGGACTTTGCCGTGCACCAGAGCATTAATGTTCGTTTCATTCGTCACACCGTTTCTTCGGCTGAGATCCCAGCCTGATTAGTCCTCGCTCCACAAGGTCATGTGGAAAATTTGTGAAACACAATAAAATGCTTTATTTTATGCTGCTTCTCTGTCCTTATTGGGTGTCCTCACTTTTAGCCTATCTACCGCCGGTGATTTTCATGCTACAGTTGCCGTTCGAACGCTATTTAGGGTTTTTCACAATGGAGATCATATTCCAATACAAAAAACTTGGTGTTGCCATTTGATATTTTCGAAATTTTCTCACTGTAACCGTAACTGTTAGAGTGACACTGTTGTTTTTCATATCATTCCTGAGCGCATACCTCAAAATACCTTATGCCAAAATTTCATTCAGTTTCTGTGAATGGTATGATAGTTAGGGACCCATATGTGGGGATAGTTTTTTTATAATCACCCTGTATGTGTATATGGAGTATTTAGCCTTTTATTAATTTACTAATGCCGTTCTAATTTTTAATTTTGTTCTTTAATTCTTCTTATAGGGTTACTTTAAATCCGAAACAATACATGTTTTTAGGTGACTTTATTAGCACAATTTGCTGGCAGTAATTTATTTTTAATTTCAGTTCCCAGCTTATTTATTCTCTTGTATCACCACTCTAATTTCATTTAACTGTTTCTAACATTCATTGCACCATACTTTTTCGGGATTTATTTGAGCGAGCCCCCAAGATCTTTAATATCACAATCACATATTCGATCGATACCAATGTCAAACTTTAATAGGGTGTTTGACGAAGAGTGTCAGAAAGGAATTAAAATTTTATAGCGTTGATTCTAAAATTAAAGCAAAATTAAAAAAAAATGCAGTACTATAAGGAAAAGTTTGGGATTAAAATTAGGGATGGATTCCGTTCATTTTACTAAAAAAGATAATCAGAAGAACATATGAAAATTAAAATTTTTACACATGTTTCCATTCACAAAATTGCTAATTTGTAAAGTATGCGCTTTTCTTTGTTATAAAAGGAATTTACTCTATATCACCTGAAAAAAAAAGTTCAACGATTAAAATTCTTGATTTTTGACATTTTTTTCTGATAAAATGAAGTATGAAAAAGACAACGAACATAGTAAAAACAGGTAAAATAATTAGGGACTACGATAACTCCACGATTTTTAATTCGACAATTTAAACAGTGCATATTAATTTGCACTGTTTAAAAATTGCATAAATGTTTTTTTAATATTTTGTCTAATTTTTTCAGAGTGAAACTATCATGAAAAGGAGCCTCATAACTTTAAACATTGTGGAAAAACTGTAGAACTCTTGTAGAAAAACTATTCTCTAGTAGAAATATCACTAAAAATACTATTTAATCATTGATTTATTTCAAATTTTGTACAAATATTTTTGATTGTATATGCCATCTTATATCAGTAAAAAGTTTTAGATAGCTCTAATACTTAGTTTATGAACAACAAAAAATATATAAGGAACGAAATCTGGACGGAAATGTGTGACGAACCAATCTCTGTCCGAAACTGAGTGCACTTTCTTCTTGTTACTTTACGTTCGAATGAAGACCAGAATATATACTACTTTGTACTACGCCTCTTCACATCTTTCCATGTCATACATGTCTTTGTTTTGATGAGCGGTTGAAAATAGGATTTTTCTTTTTACTGATGATGACTTTTTACAACATGAAATATTCTATCATAGGTTTAACACGCCGGGAGGTCTAGCAAAGAGATTTCGAAAGAAATAAAAATTTAATGGTTGATTCTAATACTTAGAAAAACTATGATAAAGTATCAAGAAAGTTAGAGGGTTTCAACCCTCTAATTTAGCATAGGGAAAAACTATGCTCTAGTAGAAATGTCATCAAAAATTATATTTGGCCAGTGATTTATTTCACAGTTTTTACAAATATTTTTGATTTTATATGATATTCTCTCTCTCTCTATGCCAGTTCGAGTTTAACATATCTCTAGTAATTGTTTTGCATATTTAAAAAAACAACAACAAACAATAGAAACAGATTGTGCGCATGTTACAATTGAAGAAATAAACAAAATTTAATTTTAAATAAGATTGAGCAGATGAAATCTCAATCTTTTGCTTCATTTCATGAACTGAACAGTTTTCTTTTTATATTTTGAATCAATTACATTGATATCATGCTATTTTATCATGCGCAAACTGTTTTTAATGCACTTTGTTTTAAACTTTGCAAAACATTAAGTATCAGAGTTTTGTAAAAATTTATGCTGGCATAGGATACATATAAAATCAAAAATATTTGTAAAAAAATGTGAAATAAATCAATAATCAAATATTGTTTTTGACAATATTTCTACTAATACAAATACAAATGCAAATACAAATACAACGCCACAACAGGCAAATTGCCCAACGAGGTGGCTGACCTAAGAACATCATGGATCCCCGAGCCATTTTTTGGAGGCCCTACCTACTACTGCTACACCACACATGCACCCCCCCCCCGCGGAACCCCCCAACGAACCCCCAACGAATCGTTACATGCGGGAATGTGCGTGTACGTGTAGTGCAACCTGACGTAAAGTTTGTTTCTGTGTAATGCTTGTTATGTGTAGTGCTGTCATCTGCCCCCAGTTTTTCTAACTATGAGTGAAGTGTTATGATTGAAAGATTTTACCGTTGTAGGACTGTTGCTCTCTGTGGCGAGACTTTTTAACGGGGAGATCGGCTCGCATTTGCGCCTTGAAGTTGGGAACCACAGAAAACCAACTTCAGCCGACCACACCAACTTCAGCCGACCACCATGCAGTTTTTCACCATGCTAAATTAGGTATTGCGATCCTTTAATTTCCTTGATACTTAATCATATTTTACTATAGTTTTAGAATCAACCATGAAAGTTTTACTGCTTTCGAAATCTTTTTGTTAAACTTCCCGGCGTGTCAAACCTATGATAGGCTATTTCATGTTGTAAAACGTCATTATTAGTAAAAAAAGTAAAAGGTTATTTGAAAAACGCATCAAAACAAAGACATGTATGACATTGCAAGATATGAGGAAGGGTACGTACAAGTATATTCTGTTCTTCATTCGAACGTAAAGTAACAAGGAGAAAGTGCACTTAGTTTCAGACAGAGACTGGTTATTTGTTATTTTTCTTCGCTTGCCTCATGTCCGTCCAGGTTTCGTTCCTTATATTTTTGTTTCGTCGTTCATAAACTTTGTTATTCGCCGACTTTCTCTGAGACTAAATCATTTTATGGGAACAGAGGAAAAACAGAGTCACAGTTTGGTACCCTTATTTCTCTTTTTTTATATATATATATAGTCCTTCCTTTCTCTCTCTCCCTCTCTTATATCACTCTGTTTTTAGCTAGTCGTGTTCCAATATATGCTCTTAGTTACCTGGATATTGAAGGAAAATTGACAGAAGTTTTTCCCGTGTGCTTCTGTGACGTAACACTCAATAAAAAAAATTGAAGATAGAGTAGTGAGAGAGGGTCAGAGCCAATGAGAAAAAAATAGACGGAAAATCAAAAAGCTTTTCTGTGTATTTCGGTGCGAAAGAAAGTTGAGAGCCCTGCGAAAAGGAGAAAGCAATGTAAAAATCGAATTTGTGACAGAAAAAAAATCCACAGCTCCAGATTTCATTCGATGAAGGAAAAGAGTTCTTTTTTCCTTCACGCAGCTGTTCTCGAGCGGTTTTTTTTTCTCCTTCGTTTAATTTAAAAAAAAAAGAATTCAAATAAAATCAAATATAAACTAAACAAAAATATTGCGTCGTTTTATTTCCTCGTAATCTATTCATAATAACTGTATCTGTATTTATTATACTTTTAAGCTGGAACACTCTCTAAGGCACTTCAAAACAAGACAAATACATGGGAAAAGAAATTATTTTTCTGACTTGAATATACGACCACACCGGGTGGGTATACAGCTAGAGCTAGAAAGTTTCTTCTCGCGGTACTGTTCCAACCCATGGCGAAACTCCAGAGCGCTTAAGTGACCCACGGTGCAATTCTACATCACCGAAGTGGCCACATTCCCAGATCACCTATTACCTATTTACGGACCCTTTCGTGGCATGGTAGAAATCACTAAACCTGCTGTAAAAAACGCCTCAACTTTTTAATAATGTAGGCTTTCTTCCGATTTCCATCAGGTGGAAACTAAGGACTGTAGGAAAAAGTGTTTCCACACTGAGAAATCAACTTTACAGAATATTTGAGCTTGCCAATGCTAAAATAAGAGACGCTTAAGGAAGCGAGATATCTCGTCAATTCCTCTTGAAAGGTTAAATGTCCCCGGCATATTTACAAATCACTTGAGTACCCGCGGCACATTTAGAGATCACTTTAGTAATATGCGGCGCAGTCCCAGATCGCTTAATCAAGTAGCCCAAGACCCGTTTCCAAACAAATGAAGTAGCTCGCACTCTCCTAAGGTTAAAGTTGAGCACTTTTTTAGTTTAAATGGTACCGTTAAATGGGGTGACTATATTCAGTTTTGTAAACAAAATGTTTACTGGCGGTGTAAAACTTGGTTGGTTGATCGTTTGTGGTGCAGCAGTTGTCAAGGCATGTGCTTTATATATAAGTGAGATAGCTTGAGGTTTGGGGACGTTTCCTGGTAAGGGATAAATGGAATAGCTTACCACCGGGGTAGTGTATTCTAACACAATTGACACGGTAAATATAGTGGGATAAATCGAGAAACTATCCGTACTTAGATAATATAACGATAACCTTTTTTATGTGGGCAGTGGATTGTACAGGGTGTCCTGTAAGTGCTAGCACGGCCTTTATCTCACCAACCGTCCTTCGTAGAGGTATGATTTCAATTTAAAAACTATTCCACAGGTGGTCAATTAAAATCATCCTGTACCAGTTTTGAGAGTGAAAATACAGTGTGCAACAAAATAAAAAATACATCATTTTTATACGCCCCTTCCTCTGCTCTAAATTCGAATTAGAAAGTTGTTGTCCTATCTCTTCTGATGCTAACAAAAAGCATCCATGTTATCCATGTTTCTAATCGCAATATCCGCAGAGATATTCGAATTCGAAAAACGGAGGAAATTCGGGGAAGAACAGCATTAAATGCGGGTAAAACGGTTTTTTCGTACCGGAAGAACGCTATTCTTTCCCGAATTTCTCCGTTTTTCGAATTAAAATATTTCTGTGAATATTGCTCTTAGAAACATGGATTTTTTTCTGTTGACATCAGGAAAGACAGGGCAACAACTTTCTAGTTGGAAGTTGGAGCACTGGAGGACCGCATAAAAAATTATGTTTATATTTTATTGCACACTGTATTTTCACTTTCAGAACTGGTACTGGGTGATTTTAATTGACCGCTAGTTGAGCAATTTTTAAATTGAAATCATACCTCTACGACGGATGGATGATGGGATAAACGCCGTGCTAGCACTTACAAGATACCCTGTATATTTTTTTAGTTTTTTCCTACGTGATATGTGTTTTTATATTGGATATTGGGTTGCTGAATTTTGGTTATATTTGACATCCATATTTTTTATGGCCATCTTTTTTCACCCGCCTCGATGGACAATTCGCCTGTTGTGGCCTTTGCATTTGTATAACAAGCTGGTTTTTCGACGAAATTCAATATTAAGAAAAATTAGAAGTCCTCAAACCTTCTTTAATGCAGCCTTTTTTATAACCAGGTGAGTACTATCAGTTATTATTATCAATAGTAGATGTAATGAAGACTTTAAAGTAATTGAAGGTTTCGTCTTGCACCTTACGTCTCAGAGTACAAACTTAAAAGGGTTCAATGGATGAAAGCTTCTAACGTATATATAAATTGAAACTATTCAACAGCTTGGAAAAAAACAGAAGTCAGAAGCTTTTTTTACAAAGACGAGAATCATTCATGTAAGAACAACCAATATACACAGAAAATAGCTCGACTTCATCATTTGTTCCAGGGCGGACTCATGAAATCTTTGTGGGAACCATTCAACCTGTAACTTTTACTGCCCTAACTCGTATGTTTTCTTTTTGATTCTAGATTTTTTTAACTCTTTCAATGTTAGATTTAACGTATTTTCTAAAGCTAAATATACCCTTGGAGTATTGAACTATGTTAAGTTGTTTTTTGTGTATATTAATGTATATTGCAGTGAAACCAAAATTTGGGCGATTTTTCTTATTTCTCTTTCGTTTTCTTCGAAATTTGAATTTGAAATTCATTTTTGCTGGAAATCTTACATCCTAATAATAACAAATGGATTTCCAGTCTATATAATTTGCCTAATTTCAACTTCTGATTTCTCTTCCATTCATCGTAATGTTTCGTGGACCAGTTTCAAGTTACAGTTAATTCATATGTTTGAAAATTAAAATTTCATTGCACTGTTTTGCAATGCGGTTCATCAATGCTTGTTTCATCATTGCGATTCTTTTGACACACCGTATTGGTCACATTGCCCTGAATTCCCTCACATTCTTGTCATGTACACAAATTAGGTGGCGAGCGAAGTCATACCATTATGCCGGATGAATTTTTACTACCCTGTTTTTGTTTTTTCATAAAAAGTGGGGCTGACCTTTCAATATAAAAACTACATAAATTATACATGCAAATCATGAAAAAAAAACCCATAAAAATTTCGTTTCCGTTTGTATGAAAATATTTAATTTCAATTTTCAAACTGGGCAAAGTCCCGCCAGTTGACGGTAACTGGGGTGTCTTAGACACAAATTCATGTATTTGTCAATACTTACACGTCAGTCTTCCTCACACACACATAAGCATTTGCAGTATGCAAAAGGAAAGGAGAGAGACTCAATGCTCCGAACCGAGAGATTATGGTGTATTATTTCGGTAAAAAACTAACTCCCTCCTCTTGGTAAGAAAAAAAGTTAACCCCATCTTCTTGAGAAAATCCTGCGTACGCTACTGGACACACGTATGTATACGGGGGAACTTTCAAGGGACCTTCGAAATTTAAAAGGTCAGGACGATCCACGTGGTAAGCGAGAATAAATAATCTGTGGTGTAGTTTGAGAATATGATGAACGGAGAGAATAAGTATCCGAGTGAGTCGCCATAAATTTCGCTCGTTTTCCCCCAATTAACGTGAGAAGTCTGTGCTCTTCCGCCTCACGATCATCGTATATCTTCTCTGGCTCTCTCTACAATGGCGATCGTTACCCCCATTAAGAGCGAAATCTCACTCTTTTCATCACGACGTTCTACATTCGTCATAAAACCCTCCTTCGTTGAACAAGTTTTCAACGGATAGATACATACGTGCGTACAGATCCTTATGCCATTAGGTGCGGACCGAGACGGTAATGGCAGTTTCTCTGATTCATTAGCCCACTCCGATCATTCATATACATCAGAAGAAGTAAGTACAGTACGTGTGTGTGTGTGTGTGTGTGTGTGTGTCTTTCGGACATTAAGGACGACTTTGAATAACGTAAGCTGTTAACGCACCATTCCGTTCAGAAAATATCTCGTCTCTTTCTCTCACTCACTCCTCAAATATTTTTGTCAGATGTTGTCAGAGCTGTAAATGGGTTCTTCCCAAAGAAGACTTACTCCCCTCCCGTCCGTAATTTCCGGATTTCGTGATCCTTCTACACCAAAAATGAATGCGCATATTCCACAGTAAACATAAAAAGACGTATTTACTATGAAAAAAAAAACAAACATAGGTAATGTCATCATTTGATGGAGCACGTTTCTTGCCATCAATAGCGTTCGAACCGGAATTCGAATCTTACAAGTTTCATGTTAAGAAAAAATGAATGCACATCCCATTTACTTCATTTCTACTTCAGTTCGCAGTTCTGCTCTTTTTCAAAGTAAAATTTTCATGCTCTCAAATGGGATTTATATTCATAACTTTGCCTGCAAATCCTTTAACAAATTATTTATCAGCGTTGAAAATGCAAAGGAAATGCTTTTATCTCATAATAATGTACCCATTAAGTATTTCTTTGTTTTCACTCAAAAAAATTCTTAAAAATTGATACACCATTAAACCATTTTTTTTGAAGGAAAATAAATTTAGTAAAATTAAGTCTGGCGGAAAAAAATTTAAGGACAACCGATGAATCACCGTAACTCGAAAACCTATTTATGTAAATACATGAAAAATTGAAAGTGATAATTACAAGCGGGACATTTTTCAGTGAAAATAGTTTTGATGAGCACTGCACTGTTCCAGAAAAAAATTGTGTAAATTATAGTAAAGGTCAAAACGGGGAAAAAAAAGTATAAGGACACGCTTGTTTCGGGGAAAGAAATTTGCATTTTTCTCATGTTGACGTAACAGTCGAGACTCTTTTAATTAGTTATGTGTGGACTGCGAAATCAAATATTTTTTCTGAATGTGTGGAGATGCCTAGGACAGCATATTTATTGGATACTGAAGGGGCGAAAAGCTTATTCTCAAAGAAAACGTAATGCCTGGTTATGAAATAGCAAGAATTTAAAAATTGAAAAGACCGTTGGTTAAGTTTCATAAATGGGCGCGAGATTTATGGACAGAAAGTTTGCATAAGAAGGTTTCTTTCTCCTAGTATTTGCCAGAAAAAGACAGTTATTCAGGTTTTAACATGAAAAGAAATCCCTCTGTGCAATTCAGAAGAAATACAACTTGCCTTGCACACGTCGAATGTGCCAAATGCGATTTAAAATGAAAATCAATTGTCTGGTATGCAAAACCGAAACGAAAACCTCACTCTTACGAAACAGCACAGACAATAGCGACGTGAATTGGCCAAACAGCATGTATCTTTCGGTGCCAGGTGGGATGAGGATGTTCTCTTTGATGAGAAGCAATTTTGATGGACTGGATGGTTTTAAATATTACTGATTTGTGCAAATGACAGTGCCACATTTTGGAAACAAGCATATCAGGACAGTTTCAGCAGAATTTCTATTATCTGAGGCACCTCACATAACTTTCAGACAGTTTTTGTTCCAACAGCACAATGCTCCTGCGCATATTTGAAAGTCTAAAAGGTGCTGCTTTGAAGCCAATTCAAGTGCAATCTTAAGAGTAGCCATTGAAAAGGCCATTTTCTGAATCCAGTAGAGCACTTGTGTTGCATTTTGACTCGTGAAGGTTATGGAAATGATATGCAGTACAAAAAAAACATTATCTTATTGCATTCATTAAACAAGCTTGGAAGACGGTTAAACAACTAGTTATTTATGGCTCATCTCTATCAATGACACTCCAAATGGTAAAGATTATAAAGAGAAAAAAAAATTTCTTAATTAAAACTAAATTTTTGCACATGAAATTTTCAATTTTTCTCATACTTTTTACCAGGTTTTGCCCTTTACTATAATTTAAATAATTTTTTTCAGTAGAGTATCATCAAAACTATTTTCACTGAAAAATTTTCCACTTGTAATTATCACTCTAAATTTTTCGTGTATTTAAGAATAAAAAAGATGCATTTTTGAAAATTTTGGTAAATTTTGAATTAAAAAAACGGGTTTTATGAATTTAAAAAAATAGAATTTTCAAATTATAAAAATAGAAAATTTTGAACTAAAAAAAAATAGAATTAATTCGGATTGAAATCAGCATGAGTATTAATCTTATAATCGCCGAAAAGTCGCTAGGTCTTTTCCTCACAAATCGCACGGGATTTTTCAAATTTTCATCACTTAACAAAAAAAACTCAGTTAACTAGTTTCTCAGTGAAAATATGTTTGCACCTAGAATTATGTTCGACTTCAAATTCTTCGGATCCGAATTGAGTTTCGATAAAAGTTTTTGCACCGAAAAAAAAAAGAGCAGAAAAATTGAACCGAATCATCATCATCATCAGTTCAAAAAAAATTTTTTTTCTTCCAAGAATTTTTTTTTTCCTTCCATAGAAAACTCGTTTCCTTATTATTATTTTATCCGAAATTTTTCACCTCACGGAAGATTTTTCCCTCTCCAAAGAAAAGTTGATTTGTTTGAGGATAGGCCGGAACCACTTCACGGAACTAGTCAAGATTCAATTTACTCCAGACTTCAACCTACATATATTTACAGCATTCCCGGAGTTAGACTAAAATATATCTACTCCTTGGAATCAATTTCTTATCCATCCTTACGAGATCTTTTTTTTTAACAAGAAGTGTTATGATGCACACGTATATATGTTCAATAAGCGTGAAGATTACTCATCAAATATGCCAGCTCGTGGACACTCGATGGTTTATCTACATCCCTGATTCCCAACGGGAGCCCACACTTCACAAGGTGGCAGTTTCTGTTTTAAGGGGGGGGGGGGGGTCACATTCCTCTTAACATGGGAAAAAGTTAAAATATCATTAAATATATTATTTAACCATTGATTTATTAGAATTTTTTTCACACATCTTTAATTGAATATGCTATCCTATATATGCTGGTGTAAAATCTTTCATTTTTTTAACTTTTAATTTTTTTTTTTAATTTTCAAAAAAAATACATTAAAAACCGCTTGCTCTCTTAATAAATTAATCATATCAATGTAACTACACAATATTGAAATTACAATGAAGAAAACGGTTCATTTCATAAAAGGAATTGAAAGATTTCAGATCCATTCATAAATATTTCATTTATAAAAAAATATTTTTTGTTGAATTTTTGAAAATTTAAATTTTAAATGAGTAAATGAAATTTCAATCTTTTAGTTCACTTCATGAAATGAACCATTTTTCCTTCATTTTAATTTTAATATTGTGTGGTTTCATTGATGTCATGTCATTTTATCATGAGTGCAAGCTGTTTTTAATGAATTTTATTGAAAATTTTTAAAAAATTAGGTATTAAAGATATGTAAAATTTTATAACCGGAATAGGGTAGCATATTTAATTAAAAATATGCGAAAGAAATTTCTAATAAATCAATGGTTATATGTATAAATAGTATTTTTAATGATATTTTAACTTTTCCCCATGTTAAGAGTTATGTGATTCTTTAACAGAGAATGTTTTTGAATTCCTTATGGCTTTTACTATTTAAATCATTTTTATTATATGTTTACTGTATTTCGATTTGCTTTATGTGATTTGAAATTTCAACTTCTGTTGTTTTTTTGGATCAGTTTGAATAAGTAATTTCTTGATTTTTCTTCTGTTTTTACTTCTCCTACCGACATCATTATAATCATTATTTTATAAAAAATATTTTATTTATTATATTTTATTCAAAAAATATTTTATTTTATAAAATCATTATTTTATAATTGTTGTTGTTTGTTTCTTCTCGGAAGCTTTTCCTATAACGCGTTGTTCGCGGGTCACACGTACTGCACCATACCGAATTTTTTGCAGTGACTCGAAGACGAAAATGCTTACATAATTACGGAATTTATAGAAATGATCGGAAAAAAAATGGAGAAATGTATTCTAGAATTGGTGAAAGAAGTAAATTCAAAATTACTGTTAAAAAAACATTTCAGAACTAATGCGAGAAATAAATTCAGAATTGGTGGGAAAAAGGATTTCCTAAATCCGGATAATTCATTGTTAATTAAAAATGTTTCCAGACTTATTGAATATTCACATTTAATGAAAAAAACAATTTCAGAATTTTGATGGAAATTCTGTTTGATGAAGAAAATGATTTCTCAGGATAAATGAAAATGCATATCCAATGAGAAGATAATTCAAGAATTAATAAAAATTCATATTTAATGAAAAAAGAATCCGAGAATATAAATAAAATTCTCTAATAATGTAGGGTTCCCTGGTGGAAGCCCTAGAACCCCGTTGATCCCGTCCATTAAGACGCCACTATACGAATCGAGATACCACAGTACGACTTGTTGGACTTTGGGACTTCATAGAAATTATTTTTGTGGGCCGTAATGTCTGAAAGGTTGAAAATCCTTGCTCCAGGTAATTTGGGCTTCTTCCAGGTGGATAGGAATTCTATTTATGAATAATAAGAAATATATGTCACGGAAAGTGGACCGGTGCGGACGAAGGACCTACTTTCAGTGGGGGAGAACTGTTCAAAGAAATTATGGGTATTTAATCTTCAAAAGGAATCTTGAATTCACAGAATTGATGGAAACAGCATATATATAAAGGATTTGTTTTTAAATTTTTTTTTTCAATTTGATCTTTGAGAAGTTGTTGCATGGGACCCACATGCCCCCCTTCCCCGCACGCGTGTCTCTCGGGGGGGGGTGGACATCACGATTTCACAAGATCCTTAGGTGAGACAAGGAGAAAAAAAGATTGGGAAACACTGATCTACACAGAGGCTCTTAGGTTCTGACCCAGACATGGATCACGTGCTCCTGCGATCAGTGAAAGAAATATGTACAAAATTATTGAAAGTTCAGAATTTTTGTTAAATAAATAATTTCATGATTATTAAAAGTGCAGAATATATGACAGAAATAGTTTCAAAATGAAGCTTTCAGTAATTTATACTATTACTACTATGTTATAACTAGTTACCTATAGGACCCTGGGTTCAGCCCTGTAGGCCCATTCAATAAAAAAAAATATTTTGCGAATTATTGAAACAAATATTTTCAGAATTAATGAAGGTTTTCATATTTAACGACAAACTAATTTGAATAAAAATAATAAAAATTCCTATTTGATCAAAAAAAAAATAATTTCAGAATTAAAGTTCATATTTGATAAAAAATAATTTTAGAATTAATAAAAAATCATATTTTGTGAAAAAATAATCTCAAACAATATCCCCAATTTGACTCGGATTTCTGACCTTATTCCAACGGGGGTCCACCCGTTAAGACGCCATAAATTATAGACGCACAGAATATTTCGCAGCATGACTTGTTACCTCTCGGTCTTCAAGAAAATATTTTCGCAGTGTCTGAAAAGTGTATCCCTGAAGATCACTGGTATAAACGAAGACCTGAGTCATGGGAGCTTTGTTGATTTCTGCATTGTTCATAATACAGTGAAATAATGAATTCATGATATAAATGGAGAACAAGTACCTAAGAAACCCTCCCACTAATTATTAATGACACCCTAGTTATAACAACAAAACTTCCCGCTCCCATAAATGTCGTTATAACCGAGTTCGACTGCACTATGAAACATAATTCCTCGCATAAAAATTGACAAAGCGTCCATCCATTACGGCAAACGTAATTTAATTTTCGAATGTGATCGTTTATTTCGATTTGTGTTCCCCCTACACAATCTACGTATAAAATATCTCTTACTGATGGCAAGTGTAAAACACCCGTTACAGCGACTCGGTTTGAGCAAAATTACTTCCAGTAGCTAAAGGATAAGACACTTTCCATCCAGCAGATAGCACTTCGGCCATAAAATAGGAAACCCGATAGCCCTATCGGAGACTTCCCAGAAAAGACCCAGTTTAAAATTTCATCGTCCCTTTTCTGTTCTCTCATCAAATATTTGCGCTAGCATCGACGGTGACATGTGGTCATTTACTCATTCTCAGTAAAACTGAGTCAATGATCAGCGATGGATGTGCTACCGAGACTCGACTGTACTCTTACTCTCTTAGAGTTTCCGAGCCTTTTATGAGTTTTACATTCTCTCTGTGTTGTGTCTAAACCCTTGCCTACGATACCCTTCGTCCTTTTATATCCGTGGCTATCAAAAGCCAGGTGAATTATACAGGAAGGGAAGGGGCATGGCATCTTATAGGAGGCAGGACAGCGATGGGCGATGGTCGTTTAGAAATCCACGTAGTGAATCGATAAACGTAGAATCCCATTAGAGATCATGGCCCCTCCTCTGCAAACTCTATCATCTCGAGTTCCAAAATAGCGCCGGATGTTGCAGGGGGAAAATGTACTGAAAAGTAACGGCTATATCGTAAATTATTGAAGAAACCATAAAAATCTTTTAATCCTGCATGTTCGAAAAACTTTGACGTGCTTATTTAGTAGTTTCCGATAACGTGCGTTAAGAAATTCCATTCTCGGCGAGTAAAACTGGTAAAAGATAGGGAGATTCCTACCAGTCTTACTGAAGATAATTATTCAGCTAGTAATAGTCACATTATATGTTAAGATTTACTATTTAAGATTTTTCATGCATATCTTAAGTACGCATGTAAGATGTAATTCAGCAATTTCAAGTGAATAATTAACATGGGATGGGAGATACGAATGTTTTGTCTCAACTAAAAGACTTTTCCATCATCAGTAAAAGCATGAGTACTAATAATTGATCAATGAATATTTGATTAAGTTATTTTGACGGTCATAACTTACGAATAAAACTTTCAAATAGAATCTGTATATTTTATTATTTTAAAAAAAAGGAAATAATTATTATTGTATTTCCAGGGCGCTTAAGTTTAATCTTCAGATGCTAAATTTTTTTTTCAAGCTGATAATTTTTTCCGCATTCAATGACATGTATTGAAAGCCGGAAGACTCATGTAAAAAAATTGATTCCGAATTATGCTGTGCTTACACGGAGCCTCCTTATTGAAGACGTGCAAAGCCTCCAAAATTACACATAAAAAAAATGTAATGAAGTAATATTACTTTTGCCCTTATATGGCAAAACCCTACCTTGCAAACCTTCAATAGTAGTCATTAATTAGTATTTTCCTTAACTCTTTGTAGTTCTCTAAGGGTCACCTTGCACTTCCCATAGGTACACATGTGGTCGGTAGTTTCTTTAAAGTTTTTAACTCTATTACACGCGCGCGTGCGCACACACACACCCTCACAGTCTTCTCGTGAGCCACGTCTTTTACTATACCTGACCGCCCTTACAGCTCGCCAAATGACAGTATCTCCAGCGTATGACGAATTCTCTGATCATGTTCCAGCGCCAGCCGATGTACACAAAGACAATTGTCAGTGTCTCTGTACATGATCGAGGGCTATTTGATGGAGCCGCGGATAAACGGTGATTAGGGTAAGGGGCGTTAGGGGTGGTAAAGTTTTGAGTACCACATGTTTAACTCTTAGCGATCTATAGGTTTTTGTCGGCACTTCGCTGATGCAGTTCGTACTTTATAGCGCCTTCCCGCACTTAAAAAAGCCCCTAAATGTTTGTCTTTTTGCGTTTTTTTCATATCGTAGGAGGGGGGGGGGTGACTTTGTGACAATTTTTGGGTATTTTGGCTGCTTCCAGCCATAATATTGGCTCAAAACTAAAAAAAACTTGATCTCAGATAACTATTCCTCCACTGATCCTAAAGATAGTTAAATGTGTTTCAAAACCAAAGTTTTAGCCATTACTAAAAACAATTACCGGGTGTCTTATCACCCTTGCTTACGGTAACTTATTAGTTCCACTAAGAAGTCGAATTCCTTCCCCCCCCCCCACACACACACACAGGGGCACTCCTATTATCGTAAGGGGCCGCTGTCACAATGAGTACAGTTGTTTCCTGATGAGAAAGGTTAAAAAAACTTTTTTCTCATATGCAAAGTTACGTATTTAAGGGATGAAGGGACATAATTTAGTTAATCAAAGATTATATTTATACAAAAATTGCCACGTTTTCAAGACAAATAAATTCAATTGGTCGAATGGTCGACGCGTTTCGGCTCTTCAATGGTAAATTAAAACCAGGCAAAGTTTCTCATTTTTGTGATAATAAAGATTATATGTTATAGTTTATTTTAAGAAAAAAACACACACACAATATCTATGAAATTGATCATAAAAATTATCGTATATTATGCATAGACTGCTTTAAAAATTCGTTGTGATTATTTAGCAAGTATTTTCTGATAAATATGTTCATTGAATGCAAGAAAACAGCGATAACAAAATTAAATTTTATGCTTGAAAGATACTTTACTTACGCCAATCGATGCTGCGCCTGCGGTGCTTACGTCACGACACGATTTTTTTTTTAAGAATACGACCAATAAACTAAATACACAGTGTATCGAAATATCAGAAAAAAATATTTTTACTACAACTATTTACATTTTATTCGCGATGGATATTTCGCACTGGTAAGCGTTGGTGTATGGTATTTCTTTTCTTTCCGATTGCTTAAGCTAATTTCTTCCTGCATTGAAGTATAATAAATATTGTTTGGCCAATAAGAAAATAAAATATGTTTCAAAAATTAAAGCAAACAAATTTTCTCAAACCCATCGGCATTCACATTACATATTCAAAGAGCGATTCAAAAGAAAGGTATATCCTCCGAAAATTTAATAATGAAACGGTATATCATGAAACAGTAAAAAATTAATAAGTTTATATTAATATATATATATATATGGCTGTTAATAAGAATTTTTTTTAGTTATTATTACTTCTCAGAAAACATACATAATTGAATTCCCGGTGGCTTAAGCTAATTGCTGTTTATCGTCTAAAGCAAAATATTTTTGGAAACTTTGTTTCACTTTCTTCTTAATATAAGACGATTTATATTTTACTTTATTAAATTGGAATGTTTTATGAACTCAGTGTTTTTATTATTTAAAAAGTACCACCTGCATCGCGAACAGGGATCTGAAAATATAGCAAATCGATGGCGTTAGAAAATTAGAGACTTCCGATGTCTATTTGATCATAAATAATATCATAAAAATAACTCACGACTAAACGAAAATTCCATTTTAAAGAACCAAATATCTTTTACTCGAGTTCTTTATCGTTGAAATTTTCGTCGTATAAACTTGGATATATTAAATAAAATATATTCAGTTTAATTAAAAAGTCACTCAGATAACAGTTAATTAAGATTTCGCAAAATGAATTTGTGGAAATCAAAAAGGTTTTGCTCGATGAAGTAAACGTGATATTTTATTGAGAATTCCCATTAGCTTTTATTGGACTAAGTTGTTAAAGAAAAACCCGAATGTAATTCCTTGATAAATGAAATTCTCTATCCATTTCTTTTTAAATGCATACTTCAAAAAGTATGGTTTTTCGAATTTTGGTTCTCGAATCGATGTGTTTTCTGACGATACGGATTTAGTTTCTCTCTTCGTCCTTGGTAAATGGTGTGTTTCTGTAGTGAAGGATGACCGCCGTTGTGAAGCCGCGTTGGCATCGCGCTGGACGTGAGGGCCCCGATTCGAACCCCGTTGGCGGCGGGTGGTAGGCGGCTGAAGTTAAAAAATTCATTGCAGATGGTAGCACTACACATAACAAGCATTACACAGAAATAAACTTCACGAAAGGTTCACTATACGTACACACACATTCCAACATGTACCAATTCGTTAGATGTTCCTCTTTCGCTGAGGAATAGGGACGAGGTGTATGTCTGGTTTAGTAGTAGTAGTTGGCTGAAGTTGGTTTTCTGCGGTTTTTAAAGTCGATGCGAATGGAGGTCGGTCTCTCATTTGAAAAAGTCTCTCCGTAGAAAGCAGGCAGGCCTTCAACATGATACTCACGGAAATACATAACATGGAAATTGAAGCATTTAACATCTTTCCTTAAAAATACGGATGGCAGATGGCCGTACCAGCAGAAACACAATTCCGACAACATGAATAAGTTAGGAGCCACACATACACTCGACACACACATTCCGGTATGTACCTATTCGTTAAAAATTCGGTAGTGGAAAGTGTATGAGATGCATGTACGATAAAGTAGTATTAGCCAAGATTGCACACAAACAGAGAGTTAACAGTATTTTCCAAACGAATACTCTCGTACCTTCGTAATTGGAGCATTCCTATAATGAGAAATTGAATTTTTCTGTATGTTATGCCGAAACGAATATTCGGAAAGAAAAGTTATTTGTCTCCTCCGGGAATCGAACCCGGGTCCCCTTGCATACCGGGGCAAGTGCACTCACTAACCAATACACCAGAGACACACTTTTGATTCCCTTATAACACGCATTGTTAGCCTGAAGCGGTAATAATGCGCTTCACGCTAATATATAGAACAAATGGACTTAGGAAGTAGAACAAATTAAAAACTATAAAAATCTTGAACTAGAACAAGTTGAAGTAGAAAAACGGTAATGCGTGTGTAGGGACTTTGGCTGACAGGAACGAACAAAGAACGAAACACTGTAATGTTTAGAAAAGCTAGACAGGGCGAAAGTGTAGCAATCTCAACGGACGCCAAGAGGTTCCAAAATTTTCTTTATCTCATTCATAGAAACTTCATTAATGTATTCAATTTCAGGAAATGAGAACACATCTGTTTCTGTTTCACCCATTAAAGTTTTCGTAATACGGATTGTGAACAGCTGCCCACATCTAAACTAAATTAAACGAACACGACCAGGCTCTGTCGCACCAGCCATATAAACTCTGTACCCCGAAGGGCACGCGATCGTGCCGGAAAAACTCCAGCTGGCAGTCAATCCGGCCGGGTATGCAAGGCAACAGGAATAAAAGCAGAAAAGAGAAAATAATAATTATTATTTAAAAAAACAATAATGAATGATAGTAATGTAATTAAGTACAAAATAATAATAAAAACAAATAACAATAAAATAATAAGTATAAATAATAAGAAAATATTAATGTTGGGCTAGCTGGTGAGCTCTTGGCCTCTTTTCTTGTGCAGTTATTGGGCTTCTAGCCTCTTTCCCCTTTTCATCGTGTGGTATAAGCGGATCATGGGCTCTCGGTTTTTTTTTTTTGTGTTTATGTCGGGTGGGATCGTCTCATCTGAACTAGCATCTATGACCTTTTCTATGTAATTAATTTGTAATGCCATGCAATATATATATATATATATATATGCGTGCCTAACATATGGGGTCGTGTCCGGAAAATTCACCGACAACAATTCACCGCCGCCATGGAAGTCATCCCTGGGAAAATTCACCAACAGATCGGATGGAAACGACAACAGTCCGATGTTATCGAAAATTAAAAAATTGTTTTCTGTGAAGTTTGAGATGCAGGGGACAAAAAAAATTTCAAAAAATGACCGCTCCAGTTTGGCACCTTTGTTGTCTAAATAAGTCGCCAACACATATTTTTTAAACTAACAGACCTGAAATTGTTATTATATTGATGATGAAATGGTATTAAAGCATTTTTAGCAAGAAATATACAGTAATTAGACATTTTTATTTGAACGTCATTGTCCTCTTAAAAACAAAAAGTCCCAAATCATCTCAAGTTAATACAAATACAAATACAACGCCACAACAGGCAAAATGACCAACGGGGTGGCTGATAAAAAGATGCCCATAAAAATATGGATGTCATATATTTCAAAAATAAATAAAAATAAAGAAATTCAGTCGCTATCCCGAGTTTTGGGCACGCACTTGTGACTGCTCATTCTTCTTCTAATTCTACTTTTTATAACGTGGTAGATAAATAGTCAATTTGGTATTTATTATTTGATTAAAGTATATATATTGATATATATACTTTAAAGTATTGATTAAAGTATTTCGTCTTTCATTTCGTTTTCATTTAGTCTAGTCCATCTTTAACTTCGTCCTTTCTTTTTCTTTTTGTCCTCCACACATTTGGAATTCAATTTAATTTTTTTTAATTACACAAATACAAAGAGATAATGTACATATACAAACATCTACACAATATACAAACATATAATACACACACTATTGACCTCAAAGGACATGAATGTCTTTCCAGCAGGTTTATAAGGGTTGCTGTATGATATTATTTATTATTTCAAAAACAGCCTTATTATTGTGATTTGCATAGGTTGATAATTGTTTCATATGGAGTAGATATATATTTATTTATTTTTTGCATTACTGAAACAAGGAATTTTACATACAGATGAGTAGTTATATTGCATTGTTGTATTAGTGTTGTAATATAGATTCTAGACTTGTATTTCTAGAAAACGCGAAGATATTGTTATTAGATCTTATGTTATTATTTGTATGATTGATTGCCTGGTATAGAATCATTGTTTTTGGAGCAATATATCTATAACTCTATCAATTCTAACATAGTTACACGAAATTTACTTTCGTGCGATTCAATTGATTAAATTGAACATTTGTCTGTTTTGATTTGATCCTTATTCCATTGTACTTGCTTATAAATCTTAGTTATTGAAAGTACAACACAATGCCCATCTTATTAACCATTTTCCCCGTATGCTCATGAGAATCACAAAAGCCCGAAGATTTCTACTTCCCATCGAATTTCGATCATCATAAATTGTTCTCGAAAAGGAGGGATATCATTCAAATAACAATTGATGCTGATCTATGCAACATTATAATATGGACGATACAGATACATCAAAGGTGAAAAACGATCATAAAAAGATAACCGAATCGGAGAAATTTAAACACAGATTAGAATCCAATCGAAATCGGCACCTTTCGGTATAATTCACCTCGGATCATTGTTATTGCTGTTATTATTGTGAGAATGTGAACGATTTTATTGGAAACCAATTTTTATATCCGTTTGTCCCCTTAAGTCTATCGAAAATGACTTTGTTTCCATGTAGTTCATTTGAATTGCGTGAAGGAAACAAATGGAACGTGACGATATACGACAATAGCGTGGGCAAAGTGAAGCTATTTAATTTGGGAAACATATTTTCTCCGATTCTCTCTCTCTCTCAAAGAAACTCGTTGCATGAGAGGAATTCGTATTTGAAATTATTGGATTATTATCTCCTATGAAGACAGATAATCGATATTACATACAATACACGAACAGTGTTACACGTTTTCTTTAGCTTTCAAGCATATACTGTATGTACAGAAAGGAAATAAAATTTAGTCGAAAACTTTCTTTCTCTTTAATTTTCCGACAAGTAGAAATGGTTATTTTATTGTACCACACGCCCATTATTTATTGCGGTTTTCTCAGATTTTAATTAATAATACGCTAAAATCCCCTCTTAACGGGCACCCCTTAGATGCAGTCACCCTTGTTTTACGGCCATATAAAAATTTCCCGGCTAAAATCCTATTAAAATAATTTATTTCGAACCCCTGCTTTTTGGTCACCCTCAGATACGGTCATGGACACCTTTTCCATCATTCGTTCCATTGGACTATAACCCCTATACGGACACCAATAATCGCAATTTTTGTTCGAATTATGCTCACTAGGTGGCAGCAAAAGCTTTGATTAATTGATATAAACATTTTTGTATTTGGTTTTTTCTGAATGAAGTTTTGACTTGAGGTTTGTTAATGTTTTTACAACTCTGATGTCAGTATAGTTCACGTGTTGCTGGTTGTGTGCTCGTATATTTTTCCTTAGTGGACGCTGTTTAATATCACCAGTTCTAGTAATTGTCGCTCTTTATCACTAAAACTATGATTGCACCATAAAAGTTTTATAAAAATTCGTTTATAAAACTTGAAAAATGCAACCAGAGTAAGCTTATTAGTGGCATTTGCTCGAATGTAACCGATAAACTTACTGGTCTCATGTTTCAAGTTTTATAAAAGAACTTTATAAAACTTTTATAGCTTAACGCCGGCCGAAGAGAAAAAATTGATGTAATCGAATACAGTGAAACACCTAAAACTGGAGTCCCTGCCCTTCCAAATTAATGCAATGCATTGATTAAATGAATTTTCCTGTAAACACAATGACGGAAAGTCATTAGATTTAGTAGCAGCTCAAAATACTTCTTGAGGGAGTGGAGTTGAAATACTCAGCAAAACCCACCAAACATGGATTGATCGACCAAACGATGTAAATTCAGTATGTAAACTGTGTGTAATATGTCTTTTGCAATACAGTAAAACCTCTCTTAACGGGCACCTCTCAGATTCGGTCCCTCTTTTACGACCAAATAATAATTTATACAACTGCTGTATAATAAAAGTATGCTTTTCAAACCCATGATTAACGGTCACGCCTCTTTTACGGACGAAATTTTTTGTCCCACCCATGTCCGAAAAAGAGAGGGTTTACTGTATCAATTGCGTATCTGTTTCGTAATTATGTTATTTCGAGACTTGAAAAACATATATATGGTCAGAATTTCATACATATTCGAATAAAGAACCATTTCAGTTATTGTTAATACAATTTAAACAGGAACCCCTCCCTATGATACGGTCACCCATCTTTTACGGAAATATTTTTTTTTCCTGCGAGTGTTCACAAAAGATTGGTTTTGCTGTACTTATAAAATATAGATTTGCCGAGTTAAATGTGTTCAGAGTGAATTAAATTATTTACTCGATTATTTTATAAAGATCAATACAGTAGAACTTGGTTGATCAGTGATATATATCTTGGTTGAAGTTAGAGGACAAGGGGACCGTATGGAAATATAGATTTGTTATTTTGTGACATACACACTATATTCTTACTCTGAAAACTAACGGACGCCCCTGAGATGCAGTCACTCTTCTTTCACGGCCAAATACTAATTTACAGGATAATTGTTACGACGGATGGTTCACAAAATGAAGTCCATATTAGCACTTACGGAGCATTCTGTACCCAAAAGTACTGCGTACTTGTCCCGTGAGTGATCTATTAGGCACTTTGATATGAGATTGGCGAAGAAAAATAGAGAAAGAAATTGAGTTTGAACTAGAAAAGTTAGAAAACTTAAAGGGACCGTTAGTCTTAGGGGATTTCCCTCTCGTCAAGGACCCTTAATCACATCCCCTGAAAAACAGACATTGCCTGAAATGGAGTGATACCAAGTGCTTTATTCCACCAGAATGTGTTACAACCTTTCTGTCACCCGATATGTTTCCTGTCGTGTAAACATAGCTTGTACGTAGCTTGTACGATGTAAAATCTATGCTAGCCTTCTAATAAGTACTTGCCTTCTTTATTATTACTGTTATATATTGTTCCCCCGCATGCCAGAAACACGAACGAGCAAATTTTCACTTTTTGAGTTTATCAGCTAGTTGGATACCCCTTATTTTGCTATCTGGTTTGTGCTTAAGGCGTGAATGTGTATCCCTGCTAAAACACATGTTGGGGAAAAAAATTCCGTAGAGTACCTAACATGGGTAGAGTAAATATTCAAACTCATTTCTCACATTATTTTTTGCCCAAGGAAACTGCACATTTGTGCTTCTGTCATGGGGGGGGGGGGGCGATATCTTATATCTCGAATGAAGTTCATATGCAGTGAAACCTCTCTTTTGCGGTCACCGGCGGGACAAAAAAAGTCATCCGTAAAAGAGGGGGGGAGTGGCCGTTAATCAGTGATTTGTAATGCATATTTTTATTATACAAGAGGTAAATATTATTTGGCCGTAAAAGAGGGATGACCGCATCTTAGGAGTGTCCGTCAAGAGGGGTTGTACAAAAAAAAAGATTTCTTGAGAGATAGAGAAAATGTATGAGAAAATAGAAAGAAAAATATTAATACCACAAAAAGAACAAAATAGTTAAGATGCTTAATTATGAAGTATCACGCTAAATTCTCTCAATGAAGAAAATCTATTCAATATAATAACCTTTTCTTTTCTCTATAATCAAAACAAGTTTAATATGTTTATTAAACTTAATATGTTTATTAAACTTAACTATATTTAGTTAAAACAAGATCGGGCTCTTACACAGTGCTGCGGAAAATGAATTAGTTCTCCGAGCATTAAACCAAATCTACAAATACCGCAAAACGCGGACGACCCTTATGATCCCATACAGAGGGCCGATATTGGGTAATAACGTTCTTTAAAATTTATTTTTCACAGTTCCAGTCCAATACCTTTGTGTACAAACGATCTATGTCTTAATCGATCTCTCTAAAGCATAACTCGATGTCGGTAATATATTCTTGCATCAATTTTTTGCCCTTCTATTCCAACATATGATTATCTAAGACATTTCAGTAGTTCCCTCTTCCCCTTAAATGCTATTTTAATGTCTTCGTTGCTTAATCCTCAAACCAGTAGATAACGCGCAATTAAGCCGAGAGAAAGAAGAAAGATATACTCGTATATAATTAACGTGAGAGAAGCTACGGATAATATACGAAAAGAAATTCGATTTTTCAGTATCTAAAAAAAAAAGACCGATAAAAAAAGATGGGGAAGATAATTTCTTTTGAGAATTTTTTTTTTTAAATTGCAAATGAAGGAGAAGCCATATTGTATTTGAAAAAAAAATTTAAGGGATAAAAAAAAGGCTCTAAATCGACCGTGAGATCTTTATCCTATAATTTCTTCAGCGGCGGCAAATTATTTTATGAAACTTTTTTTTTTTCAAATTTTCCACGTCTTTTCCTCAAACTCAGCAGCAAAGGTAAAATTGCAACTTATGCATAAAGTTAAGAAGAGAAAAAAAAATTAAAGAAAAGATTTTAAAGAAATTAAAAAGAAAAAAAAGAAAGAAAATCTTTAACACACACTTGGGAGTTTGACGGCTTTTAATGAGGTTTTTATCACATCCTTCCACTCGAGAAATTTCTTCTCGTAAAGTAATTAGCTGGATCGTTCACTAAAGTCGGAGACTTGTGTCGAATAAAAGCGTTCTAGCATTTCTATGCAACGGAGAGTTATTCTATACGGTACCTTTATAAATATTTGGAGAAAAAAAAAATTTCTGTATATAAGAGAAACGACGGCAGATGCAGGTATAACTCCTATCACAAGGAAGGTCCTTTGTTATCCGGATGGGCTTTTGCTAAAGAAAAGTTTGCAAAACTATCAGCGGGAAGTTGATGACTATATTTTTATCCATATTTTGTGAATAGAAATTGGATAGAAATTTTCGAAAAATTCAGAAAAACCAACAAAGTTAGTCAAAAGCCTTAGAAAATTACTCTTTTAACACTGTATAACTAGCTTTTCGTTTTAAGAGAAATACCCTGTGATAAATTTGAATTAGACTTTTTTTTTTAAATTAAAATAAAAGCAACTACATTGATTTCATACCGAGCGCGAAATTGTATTTCAATAGATTGAATAAAAATCGTGTTCTATAAATTTTTTTGAATCAAAATACATAGAATTTTTTTTTCTATTCCCATAAAGCTTTGAAAAGGTACAGTTGCTTTTATTAAGAAGTTAAAAATAGTTCTCTCTAAATATTGTATTTTCTTTCTATTCGAAAAAAAAAATTCAGCAGAAGTCAAACAAACTGCTTAATAATTAAAATTTTAATTATTGACGTTATTTGGGGAAAAAAAAAACAAATACGATATTGTTTACTAAGTAGATTATTTTTCTCGTGAAGTAATTACCTAGAACGCGTTCAATTAACCCCTTCACGATTAGGGACGTAATATTGCGTTCAAACGCCAGTGGAATGAATTCAATGTAGAGCTGACTGTTTCTTCAATCATTTTTTTCCAAATCGGTTTATTGTAACCCTATGAAACAAAGTTGTGTGTGCGTGTTTTGTCCCTCTCTGTGCTCCCACCATCATTGTGATATCTCAATGAGATAATGAACAACCGATTAGGAGCATCTGAGATAACGATGGTGGTGGTTCTCCTCAGCATTTCCTCCTCCTCATTCTTCAGGACAACCCCCCCCCCCACACACATATAATGCATCTTTCTTTTGAAGTAATCCCTCTAGTCCCTCATAGAAGTGAAATAAAGAACGAGTGAAAAAAAACCTACGAAACAAATTCGTAGGTGAGGGCGAAAAATCAAGGCACTGTACTGATACTGTCTTACTCAATTATCTCTGTACTGTTCCTTCCCAACCCTTATTTCTTTTCTTCCCCTTTTATTCCTTTTTTTTTAACGTGGAACGAGGCTATCAAATGCATCGCCTATTCGTCTAATTCAGAACATTCAAATTTATCGCCAACCGCTTGTATGCGAAGGGGTTAAATCAGAGACTTGTGTCGAATAAAAGCGTTCTAGCATTTTTATGCAACGGAGAATTATTCTATTCGATACCTACATAGTGTCCCACAGTCAACTGATGATTTGCAAAATATGGCAGCACAAAACGGTGACAGATTTCAACGTCATTCTCGCGGAACATAAATGTGTGATGTCATGAATTTCAGATACGTCATTCATGTTGCAAAGGGTTGTATAGTTATTAAAATAAAAAAAATAATTTTTTATGTGGACACCCTGTGCCCAAAAACCCAGGTAGAAAGTTGTTCGCCTATCTCTGTTGAATGCCAACAAAAAATTTCACGTTTCCAAGTGCAATATACAGAAAAAAGACCTGGTCACTTGCATTTCACCGAATCATGCAGACGTTCAAGGACACACAAGTCCTTGCCCCCCCCCCCCCCCAGTTTGTTTCCTGCCGTCACTGTGATTTTGCCATCCTTCTCCTGCTCTAGTCTCATTTTTACTTAACCCATTTTTTGAACTTGACGCCCTGGGCCCACTTACCCCCCACCCGACTCTGTCCAAGAGTGAGACCCCTTTCTAATGGGCCTAATGGATAATAATATTAGGGGGGCCCCGTACCTATCTGTTAACCTAATAACTGGTTTTTCCCCCCTTGCTTACTCTCGAAAATCATGGTACATCTCAATATGTAAGACGTGGTCAACCTTTCCCGTCCGCGAGTCCGATATGCGGTATTTCTGCCGCTCATGGGTCAGAAACTTGTGTATAAAAGGGTGGTGACCACATGACCCATATTTTACGGGACGTTCCGTAGTTTTGGTCTTCAAAACTTTCTTATTCACTTCACACATTTGTCAAACATGTTTTTTTTTTAAATTACATTTTTGCCCACTGTGACTTGCATTAGGCTTTTATTTTCCCACCATTGGCGATTTTTCAGAATTTTAGCGATAAATGGCAACTTTACTTGCATTCGATATTTTTTTGCGGTAATTGACAATATCCTTTTGGAACACGATTTGTCATACTTTTTGAAGCAAATATGACCAGCTTTGACATTTATCGTGTTGAGTGTATTTATACTTTCCTACTGGAATGACTTTCGCTGGCCAGATAGAACCATAGCTTTTTATATACTAGACTTTCTCAACCCTTGGCTCGAGAGCCAAATGTGTCCCCTTGACCTCAAACCTTACTAATCTTGTAAAAATAACGAAGCGGCACATTCACAGATCATTCAAGGGAACCGTGACATATTTACAGACCACTTGAGTCAGCCGCGGCACATTTCCAGATCATTGAGTAAATCGTGACACAGTTCCAGAGCATTTTAGCGACTCCTAGAACAGATCCACATCACTCAAGTTGCCCGCAGCACATTTTACAGGTCACTCAAGTTGCCCGCAGCACATTTTACAGGTCACTCAAGTGACCCACGGCACGTTTTCAAACCAATGAAGCCACAACACGAACCCACACTCCCTTTAAGGTTAAGCACCCTAGCCTAAGCCTTGACCATTGACCAGTATAGAAAGCAAGCATACACGCGGAACATGCAATGAAAAATTCCTTCGAGAGTACAGTATAGCCATATCATTCATCAGATTATCATGCAAAGTTAACCTAATTAGTTACATCATTACCGAATATTATCGCTGATGGCCATGATTGTTCAATGATTACGTACAAAAACGGACATATACACGTTGGAGTTATTAGAAATGAGGTTTCATTGCAGCTCTTTGCAAGTTTCCAACATGGAGGAAACTTCCCGGGACTCGACCACGGGGAGGTGGCTGCAACATTCGAGTCCCATTAATTTTTTTTTAATTTTTCATTACAGCCTGACCGAAATGTAATTGGAATTTAAATTTATTTTTGTTTTACAATCGAAAATTGATAATTGAGTTGCATTATTTTAATTCCTCTTTTTTTTAACCTAATGTTGAATTGGGATATAAATAATTACAGATTGTCAAATTTACTTCTATTTTGGGACACTAAAATATTACAATCTATTTAATCATATTAAGTTTGAAATTAATAAATAACAAAATAAAAACTAATTAGTTCATGTTTGCATTATGATTAGCATTCATTTTACTATTACGTTATGACATATTAATTCAATTTTAAATTTAAAAATTTTAACACCAAAATTGATTTATTCGAAAGATATAAGAAAAGTTTAATTTGAGTTAAAAATTATTTTTTCAATTTCATTATAATTTTTTTTACTTATATTTTTTCTACATTTTCTTCTAGTTAGATTTAAGTGATATTTAAGAAAAAAAATTATACTTACTCGTACTTACCTTCGAGATATACTTACCTTATTTTGCACAGCAGCACAAGCACCGCAGGAACCGGCGGAAACGACCTCTCCATCCCTTGCTTCGGGGACTCTTCGGATTCGGATCTGAAACGAGAAGAATGAGAAAGAAAAACAGAAAGATTAATATAAAAGTATTAGATGCAGTGGCGTACGCAAAAGAGGATTCTTCTTATTCCCGTCTGTATCATCAGCATATGAATACAGGATGGGCACTATCCCCACCTGTAAAGAAAATTTAGAATAAGCAGTATTTTCTGCGCAGACAAGGAAAACCCAAGGTTGCATCGGTGTTATGTACGTGAATATCAAATCATAAGTCAAATACAAATACAACAGGCAAAATGCCCAACGAGGTGGCTGAGAAAAAGATGCCCATAACAAATAGGGATGTTATATATTTTTAAAATGCAGAAACTTCCCAATTAAAGATGCAATTACAAACAATATACAGTGAAACCTGTATAAAACGGAACGTCAAGGGACTGAAATTTTTTTCCGTTACAGACAGATTTCCGTTTTATAAATACAAATACAAATACAAATACAACGCCACAACAGGCAAAATGCCCAACGAGGTGGCTGATAAAAAGATGCCCATAAAAATATGGATGTCATATGTTTCAAAAATACAGCAACCCCATTAAAAATGTAATTAACACAAATTATAAACAATATATACACATGATAAAATATTATACAATGCCCATAAATAATACTTATGGTTGTCTTATTCTAAGAATGGATAGCTTCTCGATTTACCCCAACATGTTTATCGTATTTCTTTTTAAACGTGTCAATTGTGTTACAATTTACTACCTCCGGGGGTAAGCTATTCCATTTATTAACAACCCTATTAGAGAAAAATTCCCTGCGACACCATAACCTTGCATTGTCCCTCACCAATCGATACTGGTGTCCCCTTGTAAAAGCGGTTGATTGGCGGTGTACTAAAAGTTCATGGTCCATCCTATCCATCCCATTGAAAATTTTGAACACTTCGATCATATTCCTCGACACCTGCGTTCATCCAATGTAAACATATTCAAAAAATGAAGTCTCTCTTCATAACTCAAGCCCTGTGTGCCAATAAGGACACGCGTAGCTCTTCTCTGCACCCCTTCAATCAAGTCTATGTCCCTCTGTAGGTATGGTCTCCAAAACCTTACCGCATACTCCAGTCCAGGACGAACTAAGCCTCGAAAAAGCGGAAGAATGACTTTAGGAGAACGCGAAGAGACCTTTTTGAAAATGAGACCAAGCATTCTATTCGATTTTTTGACAACCGCTGAACAATGTTCAGAAAACTTAAGTCGCTCGTCAATGAGAATTCCCAAATCGGTGACTCTAGTTGCATCCAGGATAGTGACACCATTCAACTCGTAAGAGAACCGTGGGTTGTTCGAACCAAAATGAGCGACCATGCACTTATCTACGCTAAACGTCATGCTCCATTCATTTGCCCATGCTGCAATCTTGTTTAAGTTGGTCTGGAGCAACTCCCTATCGCTTTCATTTCCGATTACCCCCATTAGCTTCACATCATCTGCGAATTTGCTAGTAATTCCATCGATACCCTGATCGAGTTTGTCGATAAAAAGTGAAAAAAGTATGGGGCCAAGGACACTTCCCTGAGGAACTCCACTTGTGACGTCTGTCCAACCAGAGAATTCCCCGTTCACCATAACTCGTTGCGACCTATCTCTTAACCACGATTCTATCCAATTCAGCAAGTTGCCCCCTATTCCAATCTCGTGTAAACGCTTCAAGAGTTTGCCATGTTGTACCCGATCGAATGCCTCACGATATAAGGTGCGAATAAAGAATCACGAATAAAGGTGCACACGAAAACATATTCAGTATTTTTTTTTCTGGGTCAGCGCCATATTGAAAGTACCGAGAAAGATTGTAGCCTACTAAAGCTCTTGGGCATACTATGGGGTTGGTACTGTACTAGTACACCATGGAACATTCTCGCGCGAAAAAAACTGTGTTTTGGCATATCGCCTGATCACGGGGCTCTCTATGCGCTTGAGTCTTTTAGGTTTGCCAATACGTTAAGATGACTTTGCTATAGGTTGGTAAACATTTGAGGAGGGTATGGGGGGGGGGGGTTAAAGTCAGAGTTGTGTAAATTCATTTTCAGTAATTCTGATTTACATCTAGAAACTAATTTCTACGATTTTTATTCATGAACGCTTCGAGTTACGGGTGGTGCTGCGGAATGAGCCTGTTCGTAAGTCGGAGAGTGGATGTATTTGGGATTACTATCATAACTAATAGACACTTCGAAGTTACTGATATATAATAAAAACTAAGAAGCCTAAAAAAATCGCGTACATCTAACGATCTGACCCTATAAAAATATTATCGTCGATGAAAACACTTTTCTTATGATTAAATCGGAATCAATATTAGAATTAGTGCATAGCGAGCGTACTCACCGTCACTCCCCAGGTAGACGCTGACGAAGGAATCCTCTGCCGGCAGCTTCGTGTCCTGTAAATGAATGTCATAATTCATAAAACGGATGTTCCATTAAATATTAAGCCTCATATTAACAAGTTCAATGTAACATATTATAATGTTTAACTCTTTGCTGAAGATATATTTTCTTATTAGGACCATTAGATAAGGTTTTTGATAAGCGGATGAAATCGATACAATATTTCACTACAAGTGGAAGGTGAAGTGACGTAAATAGACTCAACCTATAAGGTAAAAATGAATTTCATATAAGAATAGTTGCATTTTTCTGACTGATTAGACGGGGTCTAAAGATGTTAACCATTGCGGTGGTTGAAAATTTTAGAGATACATGTAACAGAACAAGAACCAAACCAAGGTCTTAAAGTTTCACCAGAAACCCCCTAAAGTTTCACTTATTCATCAGCTACCTAAAATAGCTTAACAGCCCACTCCTGCATAGATATCAATATACTTCCATATAAGAAACAAAATAAATACAAAAAAAAAAAGATGTAACGCAGTTGTCTTAAATTAATTGAACTTACGAAGTTGTAGACCACCGGTCTTTCGATGAAAGTCACGAACTCCGGCTTCGGTTCCTGGGACGGAACCTCCTAAATAGAAATCGTAAAGATATGTTAAATTCGTTGGATAGCATTTGAAAAGAGATGTTTTAATAAACAATGAAAAATATCAGTTAGATGTAACTTTCATTGCTCTACCAATGCTCTCAATCTCATTTAGCTAACGGAATTTCACTGAGAATATTAATGCTGAATTTCAACTTGAAATATAGTCATATTTCATCGCTAAATCATAAGTGATGTAGTAATAAAATATGGAGAAAAAGTGTAAATATTTTTCTATAAAATCTACTTGAAATGCCCGTAGAATAAGATAGGGACTGACGGGTATCTTATCCGGGAGTACAGAAATCAACCGTAATTGATAAAATTTTTGTACACAGTTTAAATTTACTGAGAACTCTACTTATTAATTAGAAAGAAAGGTTCTCAATCCCAGAAATTGGGAAGTTGTAAGAAGCAGAGAACCACAAGGGGAAAAAACCCTTGAAAGGTGACCTTGGGCAGAAAAAAGTTTAGAAACAATAATATATATATATTTCTATCGAGCATCGTGCACCTTACTAGGAAATGGGTAATTTTATCCTGATATAATTATCCTGAGATACTACTCCCTTAACAGTTGGTTATCATCGAGTTATAACATCCCAATTCCCTAATGATCATTCGTTATTCTACATAATTTATAAAACCGGCACGAAAGCGTTGATAAACACCAATATATACCAATTAAATAAATAAGTACAAAAGTATTGAGTATTTTTTTGGATAGAAAAGAACCGAAAAATTCCCGTGATCGAAGCTCGTCTGTTTGTACACACAACGCTGGAAAACTACAAAAAAAAATACATTAATGTAAGTCAGTATACAAATAGAAGAGGAATCGTGAGATAACATTAAATGCACTACCTATTATTCATAAATAAGAGAGCACCTAAATGGTTTAAAATCAAATAAAATAAGCAATAAATTCGTACCTCAATACATTCGACGAGGTCATCTTCGTGATCGAAGAAATCGATCATCTGGTCGAAGTGGGAGAGGACGATGGCCACCTCCTGTAAGATAAAACGAGATCATAGTCTCAACCGAGAAGAGGTAAACAAAATTGTAATCAAATTCACTAATCGGAAAACAAATAACTATGAATAAAATCAAATAAATCTTCCCTTCCAAATCGATTGAATTCCTATGAGTGAGACCTAGATTATGGAAAGCAACTTCAAGATTTGGGGGACGCGAGTTATTATGCATTACAGAACATGATGGTAAACCAAATTATGTATTTGAACGTGGTAAACTCGCAGTCTCTTCTAAACGAGTACGTTATAATGAGCATGAACGGATTACAAGTACGCATTCGCTAAAATACGAAGTAACTTGCCTGCTCGAAGATGATGTCCTCCATGATGGCTTCGTATGACGAGCACTGGTCCTCGGCCATCCGCACGACTTGATTCTGTAAAATCAAAACTGGATTTGAACTTACGAACGCAAATTTTATTGAAATCATACATAGAATGTTGTCAAGTTCAGAAAATGCATAGAAGAGCGTTTAGTACTTACGATCTCCTGGTCCATGATGTTCAATATCGATGATACCACCTCCATGGTCATCGTGACCACCTCCTATGGGAAGAAAAATACCGTAAAAATCGCGATTCTCTCTCTCACTATCAAAATGATTACATTAATTCACATAAACATGAGAATTTTCAAACTCCAGTAAATTTATTTATCAACTCGTGATATTAAACGGCGAAATAAAATGATCAGGAATTACTTTTGATTGGCTGCCAATCAATTCGCACCACCATTTTGTTATTGAATAGCATTACACATTCGCGTGATCTATTAAACTCTCTTGATATGCATTATGATTTGGTACTGTTATGATTATAATGGAAGATTTGCTTAGGTTAACAACTACCTATGATGGACTTCATATATTTCAATAACATTTACATTTGCAAGTAAATTATCGTGAATGTACATTCAGAATATGCAAAACTCAGAGATGAAGGTTATTTGAGTAAATTTTACCTCCGTGGCGGCGGGAAACTTCTCCAAAAACGACTCCAACTCCCGTAACGCTTCCATCGTCTCTTCAAATAAAAGCTCAAGATCTACTCAATCAACCAAAGATCCTTATAGATCCAATTCAATCAACCAAAGATCCTTATAGATCCAATTCAATCAACCAAAGATCCTTATAGATCCAATTCAATCAACCAAAGATCCTTATAGATCCAATTCAATCAAAGCCTACGCTTCAACTTATCGCTCAGGCAAACCTGAAAAATATCAAGAACAAGAGAGTCACAACGTATTGATAGCAGTAATTCTCAGTTCTTTGTGAGTGTGTGTGTGTTGTGAATCGAACTTTTAACGTTCTAAATTCTACATTGTTGAATGCTATTGTTCGGTCAACAGGCGCCAAAACTAATGAAAAAACACCATTCGGAAACAACAGTATATTCAAATCTTTTCTCCAGCTGAAGAGTAAGTATCTGGAATTTCCGAATACTTGCAGGGTCACACACATTTGCAGGGTCAAAAGATGGCAAGTGAATCGTTCACCCTGAGCGAAGACTTACTAACCAATACGTCGACCTAATCCATAATCCAAGTATCAGAATAGAGGAGTTTGTAACTGATAGGTTGACACCAGAATAAGAAGCAACACATAACACATTCACGGAAGCCCACGGACCAACCGCCTTACAAGCAATCGCTCTTTTTAAACTTGTATATGTTACTACCAAAGCCCGAAGTGCGGCCAATGAACAGAGTTGCCAAGAGTTCGATGTGCTGATGTAAGACCTGATGCGGTGGGCGCAAAATCATTCTTTTTTATCGCAAAAGTGTGATACATGTCACTGCATTGGATTAGCTCCATGAGAGAGAGAGAAAAAAAAGAAGATAAATTTGAGGGGAAACACACAAACACTTTTAAAATAATATAACATACAGGCATACATTTTTCCCCGTCAAATTTTGAACAAAAAATTATTACCGCATCGTGACTGTGGTTTAATGGGTTGCCAGAGCTAACGTGCACATACTGTATTCATTACAAAAAAAACAAAAAAAAAACGCCAACTCCGATGATGCTTAAAGTCTCAGTGTCCCACCCCTCGAGGCCATACGCTGGAGTTCTGACGATCAACATTACACCTAAACTAAACTGAACGAACTGAGCACGATCAGGCTCTGTCGCACCAGTGATGTATGCTGCGTACCCCGGAAGGACGAGGTCACGCTGGAAAAACTCCAGCTGGCAGTTCGGCCGGGTAAGCAAGGGAACAGGGAGAGGAGAAAGAAAAAAAAGGAGAGAAAATAAAATTATATTGAAAAATAATATAAACAGTAATAATAAGGAAGTGATAATAAAACGCTGATTGGTTAGAAACCAGAAATTCGTGTTTTTTTGACCAATCAGCGTTTTTACGTTGCACGCGCCGTAGAAAAACTGTTCCTAGGAAAAAGCGGCTTTATGTTAACTGAGCAGGAGAGATGACTCCGAATATTTATCGTTTGTTATCGGACTTAGGCCGGGGATCTCCGGCCACTTCGAGAACTGGCTGGCTGGCCAAAGCCAAAAATTTGAATGTTGTCCGAATCAATTTACAACGAAATCAGCTAATTCGCGAATTGGCAAATTTTGGACTTTGGCACACACAGTAACATGTAACAACATTGCATATTGTCGCGGAAATACAATTGTTACACGTGATATCAAAAGAAATAAAAACAGGACAGGGGAGAGAGCAGCTCCTAGATGATGTGGCAGGACCAAAATATTGATGAATACATCCGGAGTTTCTAAAAAAGATTTGCAGAAAAATATTATGTGCCTTGCTTACAATATAGAATATCATAGGCGAGATAGAATTGGAAGTCTGGGGATGGGGGGGGGGGGGTCACGATGATGGTGATGTCAATTCATGTATACACATATACAGTCAAACCTCGTTAGTGCGTCACCCGGTTAACACGTCACTCCGCTTACCGGATCACCTTTTGGAAGTCCCAATTGTCCTCTGGCAGGACATATGCACAGCTATGGCTTACTCCGTTGAACGAGTCACTCCGCTTACTAAGTCATATTTTGGCTGTCCTAAGAGTGACTCATTAACGAGGTTTGACTGCACATTAGATCCCTCGACTCTCCTTTTGACGCTGGGGGGGGACAATGCTCCCCCACGTCCCCCGTCCCCCTGTATCTCCGCTCATGCAGAATATGCATGAAAATACACATGAGACACCCCACTTTGCAGTGACGTCGTCGATTTCGCTCCGTCTCCTACGCAAAGGATAGGAGTCTACACCTTTCTATCACCGAGCCATCCTTCGTCATGTTCCCCGATGGTACGTGTTCTACGATTGGCTGCTCTTACAGCGCGGCACACAAGCGTAACATAGCCGTATCTCACTCACTAAGGCCACTCACATGACACCACTGTCGACGAAGAGCGAAAATGAATTCCTAAACATACTGAATATTAAGAATTGCGTTGGGAAGAGAAAAGAACAACAAAAACTAACGGACAACGCTTGTTTCCCAACTTCTCTCCGGTTTTTGAATTCTAATATCTCAGTGAATATTGCACTTAGGAACGTTGACTTTTATTTAGCATCAGGAAAGACAGAACAACGACTTTCTACCAGTGTTTTTTGGGAACAGAGTGTCCCAAAAAATTGAGATCAAAGAAATTGAATTTTTATTTTATTTTAATATCTATACAACCCCTTGCAACATGAATGGCGTAGCGGAAATTCCTGACTACGCACATTTATATTCCGCAAGAATGACTTTAATATCTACCGTCGTTTCCTTTGTATTCCATTCTGAAAATCGTCAGTCTATTGTGGTGTCGTCACTCACTGTATATGCAGGTGAACTTAGCTAATTCGAACTTTCCCGCTTGTCACGGAGATCTACGTCCGTTTAATCTCAGCAGATGCTTGCCACAGATGTGGGCGAAACGTCAGGAAGAAAATGCCTTAGACAAGTGTTTCTCAACCGCCGTATCCTGATATCATTCATACCGGGCCGCGAGTGGTATTAGCCGTTTCATTTTTTCTCATTCATTTTCCGTTGGTCGTGTGTTGACCAGGCCTTCGACTCACAAAAATGAATTAAACCGGGCCGCGGGCTTGAAAAGTTTGAGAACAGCTGCCTTAGATCATGGCCTAATAGCCCGGAAACCACTTGTAAGGTTGTTATGAACAGCTGATGACTATATTTTGAAAGCATTGGATAGAAATTTTCAAAAAAAATTTAGGAATACAAATTTGTAAGAAATTCACTTGATCTCAGAAAACATTTAAAAAAATCTCAGAAAATAAGTCAGGTCTTAGAAAAATACTCTTTTTACCGAATAACTAGTTTTTTGGTTAAAGAGAAATCCCCCATCTTAACGATATAAGTTTTAATAAGATTTTCCTTTTTTTTTAATTGAAAAAAAAAAAAACTACATTGATTTTATACCGAGCGTGAAATTGTATTTCAATGGATTGAATAAAAAATTCGCCTTACAGAAATTTATTTGAATCAAAATACAGAGAAAACTTACAATTTGTACGAGGCTTTGACGGTTCTGTTACTTTAGTAAGAAACTAAAAATAGTTCTTTTGAATGGATTTTCTTTTTGTTCACATGGAAAAAAAATATTTTTTTTTAAAAATTCAGAGACAAACAACTTAATAATTGAATTTTTAATTATTGACGTTATTTGGGAGAAAAACAAATATTCAAAAACAAAATATAAATTGATTACTTAAGTCGATTATTTTTCTCTTTTCAATTTATTAAGGGTTTTTTTTTCGATTTTTGAATTCATATTCGAAATAAAATAGCTTTTAAATTATAGAGATGATTTTTCTTAACCTTGTTCTTTTTAATAGAGATCATCAGTAGGAATTTACTTGAAACAATTTTTTAAATAATATTCTCTCTTTTTTTTTAATACATAAAAATTAATATAACTTTTTTCACCTTGTTTTTTCATGAATGGAGTCATTAGGAATTTACTAGGAACTTTTTACATACTAAATTAATTACTTTTCTTTTCTGATGAATGAAAGAACAATGTATTTAGACATATAGTATCCACCTACGTAATTTCTGATGAATACCACCTACATACAAATACAAATACAAATACAACGCCACAACAGGCAAATTGCCCAACGAGGCGGCTGACTTAAGACATCATGGATCCCCGAGCCCCTACCTACTACTGCTACACCACACATGCACCCCCCACCCCGCGGAACCCCCCAACGAATCGGTACATGCGGGAATGTGCGTGTACGTGTAGTGAAACCTGACGTGAAGTTTGTTTCTGTGTGATGCTTGTTATGTGTAGTGCTGCCATCTGTCCCCAGTTTTACTAACTATGAGTGAAGTGAACTTTTTAACGGGGAGATCGGCTCGCATTTGCGCCTTGAAGTTGGGAACCACAGAAAACCAACTTCAGCCGACCACCACTGTGGGGTTCGAACCCGGATCCTCGCATCACGAGTCCGGCACTATAACCACTCGACCACCACAGCGGCTACATAATCTATAATGAATTATTTTTCTGGTATTTTTTTGTTGCTGTAAAAATTGGATTTAAATCACCATCTAATGGCATAGTTTTCACTAAAAATATCGACATTTATTATGACGTATTTATTATTCCGTATTTTTAGAGGAAATAAATATCCGTTATAGCTCTATTGTGAATTTACCTGTTGCTGTAATTGCATGCGGATGATTTATTGATTTCAGTTTCAATCGATTTCATCACTAATCTGTAATAAAATCCGCTAATGAATTTCATTATATTTGCTTTTTCATCTGTCTGTCATGAATCTTGGCAAGATAATAATATGGCTTTTATTCATAGACGATTGGATAGAAATTCGACGTATTTGGGTGGGTTCTTTGTAATCTGGATGGACCCTTGCTAAAGTAAAGTTGATGAAATTATCAATAGGGAGATGATGAAGTACCAAAGGATGTTTAGCGGTGTCGCGAGTTCGATACCTAGTTCGTCCTTGTCAGAAAACTTTCCTGACACAGGGGCACAACCACAGAGTAAGAATAATATATCTTTAGTCTATGGGCACAACAGAAAAGGCGCCGTGACCACAGAGAAAAAATGCTACCGCAGGGAGTCCCACATGGAGGGATTAGCGCACCAACCTCTCTGTGAGTATAAAACAAAGACTGTCTTTCGGAATCAGCAGTAAATTATAGGTCTCGGTCTAATTAGCTCTCGTGTGCAGAAAATGACCTCGGTGCGACTCAAAAATGATCAAATTAAAATAGAAAAAACTAAAAATTGTTCTCTTTGTATGAGCTTTCTTTCTTTTCGGAAGAAAAACAAATTACTGTTTTGAAGAATTCAAACCAACAAGTTAATAATTAAATTTTAATTATTGACGTTTTTTGAGGGAAAAACAAATATTTTTGCTTACTAAGTAGATTATTTTTCTGTTTTTGATGTATTTTCAGGTTTTTTTCTTCGATTATAATTATGTTTATGAATTCATATTCGAAATAAAATACAGTTCTTATTTCTCAAAAATGAATGAATTTTTTGACCTTGCTTTTTTATGAAAAGAAACGGTAGGAATTTACTTTAAACCATTTTTAAAAATGCTAATGCTCTTCTGATTTTTAGATGATAAAATAAATGGTTTTTTCATCGTGTTTTTTATGAAGTCAGTAAGAATTTACTAGAAAGTTTTTATATATTTATATAGTATTAAATTCTTTTCTTTTTCTCGTTTCTAGTAAATGAAAGAGAAATTTCGATACATAATATCAGTAGTTTCAGTATAATCTGCACTGAATTATAAAAATGGTCTTAAATTATCATTTAATGACATAATTATCACTAAGAATATCGACATTATGCGGTATTTCTTTAGGGGAAATAAACATCCGTTATGGCTCTATTGAAAATTTATTTGCAGCTGTAATAGCATATGGTATGATTCATTCGTGGTAGTTTCAGTCAATTGCGTCGTTAAATGTGAGATTTTTATGACTAATAAAATTCGCTGATGAATTTCATTATAATTGCTTTTGCATTTATCTATCTGTCGTGAATCGGCAATGGTTTTTCATTCGTGGACCTTTGATGAAAATCGGGCGTATTAGAAAATGATCGAGATTAATTTGCCAAAAATACTAATTAGTGAGTACGTGGTTTTTTTTTCGGATAAATTAATGTCAAAAATCATTAACGTTTTTCACCGCTAAAAATGAATTATTTGTTCACTTTCTAAACACTATCAATTAGCACTTGATTTTCAATTAGTCATGGTTAATTGTTTGACAATTGTAATTCCTGATAAGATGAAAGTTTTTTATTAAAAATTTTAGCTGTCGGTATTACAATATCTAATATTTCTCCATGATTCAAGTGCTGTTTTACTCTAATAAAAAACTTACGTCCTTTAATCCACGAAGAAATTTTTGACACGTCCAACGCAGTACGTTCCACACTTTGATATTGATTTACTTGATGAGCATTTGATGTTGTTCTAAAGAAATTAATTGATAACTAAATTGTCATTAAAAAAGCTATATTTTCTTATCGTTTCGAAAAAATTGCGTAATTAGTTCTCTCGGTCTTTGACAGGTTTGTCAAAATACCTCACAAAATAGAAAAACTCCATTTCAGCATGAAAATTTGGGAATGCAATGTGACGTAATAATATTTAAATTAAAAATTATAGATAGGAAAAAAATAATTTGCTAAAATTCCTCCTTAAATTTAATGTCATGATTTCGGTTTTTTTAACATGCTTAATAACGTTAGTTATGTTCATAAAACACTTTCAAATCGAATGGATAATAGCTTGGCCTGAAATAATTATCAAGTCTCAGAGAAAATAATGTTTGTCAAGAATAATTATCATTAAAAATAATTAATCATAAATAAATTAATTATTAAATAATTAATCATAATAAATTTAGATCGTTCAGATATGAAGAACAATCTTGAAGAATGATATGATCAAAGAATGAAATTCGTAACATATGAAAAATTTCTTCAAAAAATAAAATTATCAGATCGTCGAGTTAATATTGAAAAAGCAATTATTATAACAAAAACTGTCAATGTTATTAATTATTTGTCCTTAAAATTTTCTTTTGAATTTTTTTTTCACTGTACATTTGATTATTTTCGTCAGACAGTCATTTTATGAGGTTCAAGTAGACTGAAATATACACAGCTTACAGTTGATTGAACACTTTTCCCCTTCATGTCTCTTACCAAGAAGTTTATGGGGGGAAAAAGAAGTGCGATTATAACCGGGCTCGGCATTGCCGAAACGAGAAAGCTTTATAGACGCGAGATATCTCGTAATTACCTAAATAAAAGGCATCTCGTTAGGCAAGGTATCTCGTCATTGCCACTGTAAGAGCAAAGATTTCACTGTATTAATATGAACTTTCAGTCACACATCGACTGTCATATCTCAAAAACACCACCATCATGGCAGCAGGAGTTTTTCCCCTCTCACTAGTCAATTTTTCCCCATAAACGATGACCATTAAAAACTTCTTGGAGCTGCCCTGGGAAAAAGAAAAGAAAAATGGTTTTTTCCTCCATTTATTCGTTGATGAGGTCGTTATCGCGTTATTTCTCTCTTTCTCTTTTTTTTTTGTATTTCCTTTCTAAAAAAAAAAAGAGGGAAATTAATTCAATATTAAGGAAATGAGGGGTTGAGAAAGAAAATATATGTGGAGAGAGAGGAAAAGTTGGATGAACGAATTAATTTGTCACTTTCCAACACTGTCATAAATTTCTGGTCTTTCTCTCTAATGTTTTACTGAAAGCTAACTACTTAATTTTTTTTCCGGCTCTTAATTTATGTCACTAATGTCCCGAAATGCGCTGATAAATGTGCGTGGAACGTGCTACACGATAAGCTTTTTCTTCTTATTATACTTTCTTTCATAAGACGGGTTCTGACAGGTTCTTTCAAACACAAAACAATTAGGTTAACTCTCATTTTTTCTCCCCCCCCCCTCCGTATATGCTTAAAAACTCAATATTTTTTTTCTAGCATTAGTTTTTTTATGTATCTAAAAATTTTATCAAACGAGGAATTAAAATTTAGAGAAACATCTCTCTATGAAAAAAAAAATAATGAATGATAAGGTGTATTTTTTAATTATGTTTCGTTTTTTGTGTGAGGATTTATTTACATTGACAAGAAAGATTATAAATGATTTCGATTTGAGTTTTAATCACTTGAAATACACCTCATGGGAATTTGCTGTTACCATGTTGTCTCGATGGAGTCGTCTTCCCCCCTCCCTCCCCAAAGAAACGGATTTGAAATTTTGATATTGAAAAAAATAATAATATCGACATTGTTTGATTCATTGAAATGATTATTTTTTTTTTCTTTCAAAGTAAAACGATATAATAATTAAAGACTCGAATCTTGGAGCTGTTCACTCTCATTATTTTCCTTTGAAACATTTTGAAGAAACTAAATACAGTGCACATCGCTTAATGTGATCACATCGGGACACGGGGTTTCTGACAACAATAAATGATCGATTAACCATATATGAAATAAATCCCGGTTGTAAGTGTGGTGATCATATGTCCCGTTCAACCAAATGGGACGTATGGAAACGGGATGACAGTTTTTTTTTCATTTCCCGGTGCCCGAGTGGCATGGTGGTAAGATGCTCGTCTACCATCGTGAAGGTTGTTGTCAGGGTCCCGGGTTCGAACCCAAAGGAGGATATAGATAAGATATTTTCCCAAACGAACTCAAGGCGACCACCGATAGACAGCACTTTCACTTCCAACCCATCTCACTAATGGCAGTAAATTGTAATATAGCGATATGGCCAGAGTTGGTGTTTGGTGAAGTAGTTTTTCTTTCCCATATGACTGGCTTCAAAATGTTAAATCGTGCCGGTTTTTTCTTGATTTCTATAAAAAAAAACAGGATATTTTCCCTTCAAGCTAAATTTTTTTTATTCAGAAATTTTGGGGAGATAGAATGGAACTGTGTAATGTGTATCACGAATTACGATACCTTTTTTTTTCAATATACGGTACGTTCTTTAGATACCTTATGAAAGTGTTCCAGCCGAGTAACTGTGGTCAGTTGAAAGAACCTGACCGAGAACCGGAGGGAAAGACATTTGTTTTTACCTTACACATGCCTTCACAATGGAAAAGTAATGGCAAAAGAAGCGCCACACGCGCATAGATCATAGCGGATATTACAGCCTGATTAGAATATTGTGAACTGAGTACGAAAGTTTTCATTATTAAGGGAACCTTCTGACTTCCTACATCAGGGTGGCGCAACCTCCGGATCAAGTGCGGTCCGCCCAGTTGTTCCATCCGGCCCACGAAAAGTGTTTCTGTAGATAGTTAACAATATACCTAGGTTGACCGTCTCCTTGATAAAAATTCAGGAAATTAGGATCCACGCTGGACATCGAAAATTATCGCCAAAACTATTGTTCAAACGTAAGTAAAAGTACCAATTATACCCAAAAAATGGCCAAAACAGTTGAAGCTGCCATTCATAACTAAAAAAAGAAATTTCGAAGTCAGGGCCGTTTTAAGAGCATCGTGGGCCCCTGGACCAAGTGATTTTTCTGATGCCCTACCAGGCGAATTCTCGAAAATTTCAACCGGTTTTCGTTTTCGTGAGGCCCCCTGCCTGTGCCTAGGTGGGCCCATGCGTTAAAAAGACACTGAGTCAAGTAAAATTGTGGATTAAAATAAAAAAAATGGTCCAAGGAAGTGGTTGCCAATTACACACAAAACAATTTTTAAATTTAAGTGATGTTGCAAACTATCGCTAAAATTCCTGAAAAATCGCCATTAGCGGAAATTATGCAAGTCAAAATGTAATTCCCCAAGAAAGACAAGTAGAGTTGCTATTTATAGTCAAAACGAATCGTCAAAGAAAAGAGTTGCCATTAATAATGAAAAAAAAATTGTCGAAAGCAAGCAGGTCACTTATGATAGAAAAAATAAAAAAAATTGTCAAAGGCACAAATAAAGTTGCTAATAATAGCCGATCAAATTGTCAAAAGTTCGCAAAGTAGCCAGCTATCACTAAAATTGCTGAAAAATCGCCAATGACGGGGAAATAGAGGGGGGTACTGTAAGCCGCTGTGAATTAAGATGTAATTCGCCAAAAAAGACGTTATATATTATACGTTATATAATGTATTTATAAGAATATAATTAATTACAACGGAGTTATAAAACTATCGTAATATAATCTATAATTCATTAAAATAATCGTAGTTCTCAATTTCAGTAAAGAATAAAACTTCAAACAAGCCTCGTTGAAAATAGTTACGAATGAGGCATTTTAGGTTTGGATGGGCAAAATTGCGAAAATATCCCGTATAATACGGGTGTTTTGCCCACCGCTACAAGTTCGCGACCCGTAAGTGGTAAAACTATCGCGTATCTGGCCTGTGGACTAAAATGTGCACCCCTGTCCCACATGGTCTTGCAGATTGATAACGATAACTTATATGGAAACGGGGATGAGCCTAGTTTAACCTTTGCTTCAAAATATACAAAAGGAAAAAAACTTTTGAAGGAAAAAATAAAAACTACACAATAAGTATTTTTCCTCTCTCGTCATTTTACTGTTTTTTCGTAAGGCGAGTTCTTTCAAACATCAAACAATTAGGCTAATTCTTTGTTTTTTCTTTGCTCTATATATGCTTAATAATTCAATATTTCTATTCTTATACATTAATTTCTTATGCATCTAAATTTGTTTTATCTTACGGGGGAATTAACTTTTGAATTAAAATTTAGAGAAACATCTTTCTCTATGAAAAAACAAATTAATGAATGATAAAAGGTGTATTTCAATTATCTTTCGTTTCTTGTGAGAATTTGTTTACAGTGGCAACGGAAGATTATAAATGATTTCGATTTGAGTTGCAATCATTCGAAATGAATCTGATGTAAATTTGTAAATTTGCCGCTTCATGTTATTTTAATGGAATCTCTTTTTTTTTTCTAAAGAAATAAAGATTTGAAATTTTCAATTTTTTTAAGACATGATTGGATCCCTTGAAACGATTATTATTATTACTATTTTCAAAATGAAACGATGAAATAATTAGAGATTCGAATCTTTCAGTTTTCCACTCCCATTATTTTCCTTTGAAAAATTGCAAATATCACCTTCAGTATTGGAGAAACTAAATAAGAACCACTCGAATAAAATATTCATCACTGCTGATCTTTAAAATTTTTTGAAAACGTCCATATTTTGAAGACTAAATATTTCCTTTGCTTTACATTATACCATATAAACATTCTCACAACTGTGTGATACCAATACTACTAATACTTCTACATTCAACGCTCGTTGTAACGACCCTCTCCCCATCGTTTCAAGAAAAATGGACATCATATTGAGAGGACGTTATATCGAGAGTTTGGAAAAAACAGATTTCTTAAGAGAATTTCATATTCAGACGGAATTGAAACTTATATTATTAATTTTGTTAAAATGTAAGCAATTGCAATAAAAATGCATCAAAACAGAAAAGTAATAAAATCTTAATGGACACTCGCATTCGCGCCTCGAAGTTAAGAATCACAGAAAACCAACATCAGCCGACCACCACTGTGCTGCGTGCGGTAAATGGACACGAGTCCTCGCGATGCGAGTCTATTCAAGATGCCCATACGACCACACAGCGGTAATTGATTAGTATCTCTTCATAATTTCCTGCTACTATTTATCATGTGGAAATCCATTCATATCATTGGTTCAAAAAAGAATAAGGGCTATAAATTTAGCGGATGATATTTACATGTTTGTTCAAAATTTTAAAATAAATACTCGATCTGCGAGACATGAAGAATATTCGTACTTTCTTTCTTTTATTTCGAACCGAGCACAACTCAGGTCTATCACCATCTATGGGCGATTTACTACCTAGTGAGTTGTGCTGGAAGTGTAACTTTGAGTGTACCTAACAGTCTGAGTGCGTATGTAGTGTTGTGTTTGATTTTCAGTGCTGTCATCTATATTTCAGAAGTGAAGTGAGTGATGTGTTATGATTGAATTACATTTGTGCTGTTTGTAGGTCTGTTGCTCTCTGTGGCGAGACTTTTTAAAGGGGAGATCGGCTCGCATTCGCGCCTTGAAGTTGGGAACCACAGAAAGAATATTCGTACTGTAAAGAATGATCAAAAAGGACATCTAAATATGATATTTTTCATCAAGGATGCACATGGACCACGGGTCAAATGCGGTCACCCAAGGCATTCCATCCGGCCCGCGAAAGGTGCTCCAGTAGAAAAATATCTACACACACAACACGAAAAATAGTTTGGTTCACCACATTTCCTTCATAAAAATACGGGAAATAGGGCCCATACAAGATATCGCCGGTTATCACAAAAACGATTGTCAAATGCAAGTGAAGTTACGAATTACCGATTAAAAAATTATCAAATGGAAATAATGTTGCAACTATCGTTATAATTACCGAAAAATCACCAATGACGGAAAATGATGGCTAGTGCAGGTCGCAATGTGTAAAAATGTAATTCTCCAAAGAAAACGTATATGTTGGATAAATATGTGATATGAATTTATATGACTATAATTATTTATGATGGAGCAATAATTATCGCAATATCAGTAAAGAAATTTCAGTAAAGAATAAAATTCAAGCTTGCCACGTTGGAAATACGGGGAGAAAAAGGGGGGCATTTTTTTATAGAAATGTTGGAGGTAAAAAAATTAAGGAAATTCCCGTAAAATACAGGTCATATGGTCACCCAGGTCATACCACTTTATATATATATATATATATATACCACTTTCTGGCAAGAATATTTCATACTTGGCCCGTAGATTGAAAAGATCGTGCAGTGCTGTTCTACATGGTATAAAAAATACACAGGATAATGAGAAAATTTATATTTACAAGAAAATTTACTAGGCTTGACCATTATTTAAAAATTACATGAAACGCATCCCCCTATTTTCTTTGAACGACGTTTCTATCATGCTTTTGCCTACATAAAATCTTTCATTTTCTCAAACCTTTTACGTGAAATTTTGTGCATGAATAGAAGACATGCCATCACATTTACCATAATAAAGACGGCTTCATATTATACGTTGACAATATATTGAGCAATGTTTCTTACAGGACAGACTAATAACTGTAGTATAATGATAGATAGATTAATGTTACCTAACACATTAGTTAGTTTCTCAAGGAAGCAAAAAACCACTACCGCTTGAAGCTAACAGCAGACATTATAATAATGAGAGGGCACAAGTTAAGTATAAAGCGCAGAAAGTAGACCCCAAGATTACTGTAATTACGTACTACTCAGAAGTTATTTAGTTACGTTTAAAAACAGTTCTCCGTCACGTATGTGGTTCTTAGTTGATCCCCGTAAATTCAATCTTGTTTGAGTAGGACGAGAAACTGTGTAAAAGCTTACAAATCGAATTACTGAATTAATCACGTAAATCAATTTGAGACTTTTTACAAGACTTTCATATATTAAACGATATATGCAGGGTCCAGCAGGCTGATATATATTATTATTATTCAATCATTACACTTCACTCATAGTTAGAAAAACTGGTGGAAGATGACAGCACTACACATAACAAGCATTACACAGAAACATACTTCACATCAGGTTTCACTACACGTACACGCACATTCCCGCATGTACCAATTCGTTAGAGGTTCCGCAAAGGTGCATGTCTGGGTTTAGTAGTAGTAGTAGTAGTAGGCTGATAAATAATAATCATAAGCATCCAAAAGTAACGGCTTTATAGTGACAGAACCACACGCGATTAGCTGTAAATTTAAATTGCATTGACGAGAGCAACTCCCCCAAGTTTATTTTTGCCGGTTAATAAAATTCAATGTGAGCCTCCCTGGATATGCAAATTTCAAACTGTACTCGATTTCTTGCAAAGTTTTTAGTAGTGGATTGAGGTGTTATAATGTCAACTCTGCTGCAGAGATGCGCTGTTTCAAATCATGTGGGAGACCCCACATTTGACTCAGTTCGATCACAGAATGAGTGACTGAGTAAGTATATCAAGCGTAACTGATTTAAATTCACCTAGCCCAAGCAAGCACTGAATTCCCGAATTATTGTGGTGTCCGCATACTACTATTAGTTATACTACTATTAGTCCTACATACTACTACTTAACCGCGCGTGCACCTCGTCAATATTCCCTTGAGAAACTTCCAACGAATTGGAGCACATCGGAATGTGCCGTGAATATATCGTGTAACATCGTAAGGTTTGTCTGTGGAATGCCTGTCATATGTTCCCGAAGTGCTGCCATCTGTGTCCCGAATTCAGAGGCAACTCGCAGTTTATTTCGCCCGTATCACATACAATGCATCAATTTCAAATGTTTTAGGCCTGATTACTTCCTGTGTAGATGTTTTTTATTTTGAATGAGGGATTTGCTTGCATATGCACCTTGAGTTAGGAAACCACAAAAACAAACTTCGGCCGACAGTGGTTTAATCTATGAAACTGCTGTGAAAAGCTTCTAAAAGCAGCTCCAGCAGTGCTCATGCTCTACCTGGGTAGGGAACTCGGATAAAAAAAAACTTACATGAATCCCTTTAAGTGGGCATGAACGGAATTCTTTTGCACCTAATTGATCATTTATTTCCTCACTAAATTATGAAATTCAGAATCTGCAAACTTATTTTGCTATGTCCCAGCAGTGTATCAAATGTGACAAAAGTTTCATATTTTTAAATTATTTCTCCTCGTTATCGTACTTTACAAAAAATATTTTCACATGTATATTTTCAACAGATAAAAATTCTCATAAATTCACTTTTGTATGTTTATTTTGAAATTCGGGAAATAAATGACAGAAGGGAGAAAGAGAGAGATAGAGAGAGAGAGAGAGAGTGTTTTAGAGCGATTCCCTCGTCGATTGAGGAAGGAGACTGTAATTAAGAATTCAATCATTATGTTGTGTTCTTTCTTCTCTTTTGGATGGATCCCTAATTACGTTATTTCCAATTAGATCTAATTGAGGCCAAATCTTCTCGTTTTACTTGTTTTTTTCTCGTCTTTTCATTATTTTTGTCTCGTCTTTTCATCAACACGTGCAGTTCTTTTAATGACTACTCATGTAGCGCTTGATTGCTCTTTATAAGCTTCTTCTATACATCGTGGTACTTCAAAAAAGAAAAATTGTCTTTCTCTTTTTTTTTTATTTCATGCAAATTTCGCGTCGAATTATTCAACGTCCTCTTCAGAGCTTTTGAAATCAATCGCTTGGTACTGATTCCTGCATATTAAATTGGCAAAGGGATGATATAACAAGGATTGTGTCATCTGACGATCATTAAATGAGATGCTCTTAATTAATAACCTTTGACACCGGAGAAGAAATTGCCAAGTCATCGGCATCAAAAGGATTTGCACGCGCAGTTGTTTTATCGCGGAATCTTTAATTTAATTTTATATTTCCGATAAATTAAGATCCGAAACGACAAGTTTTACCGCCGTTCGTTGTTAAAAAAAAAGCTCAAGAAGTATATACTACGTTATACAATATTCTCTTGCAAATATTCTCTTGGAAAATTTCTCAAAAAATCAGCTTATGCTTGATAAAATATCTTTCAGTGATGATTAGGCTTGATGGAAGCTGTGCAGTTGCGTAATGAAAGCGAAGACAACTACTTTTTTATAGCAATCTTTAACCTGTTGCTCGAGAGTATTATGTTTCTCACGGTGCTCGATGCTCGTGTTCAAATTCGCGTACTTCATGTGAGTTTGAACCTGCGTTAACTTCGACTTACGCTATTTTCACTGACTGCTACAGGGTGTCTCATAAATTTGTAAATTATTTTAAAAATTCATGAAAATTGAAGGAATATTTATATTTGAATGTGGTTTGCGAAAAAATTATTCTCACACCGCGGGGAATCTTTTTTCGTATAGAAAAAAAAATTGGTTCAAATTTTTGCGGGTGGAGGGTGCTGCAAAGCAAATCACTGGAAATATGCAAATCCGAGTTCTTCAAACCATACCATGGCCCGCCGTTCTATGGGGAAATTATGGCAGGTATTCGACTAACACCTGGGTCATACTGCAAGCTGTGCGTGTATGTATTCTGAGAAGCTAACGTGAAGTTTGTTTCTTTGTAATGCTTGTTATAGTAGTGCCATCTGCCATCTATACTTGAAATTATGTGTGAAGTGTAACGAATGAATATTTGTACCATAAATCTGAGTACTAAAAATGAAGGGTGTGCGATTAACAGCTCGTTTCTGAATTTTCCTGTTACTGACGCTTACATAAGGTTTTTATTGTGATGTTGAGATTTGTGGATGAAGCACTATTGTTGAAGTTGTTTTACCTCAGCCACGAATCACCGGCTGAACCTTGACGAATTTTAATTTTTGTCTCAAAAGCAGTTTCCTACGTTAGCTGAAGCTTTACGAGTGTTTCGCTCATAAAACAGGTTGAAGAAAGATTCTGTCATGGAATTCTATGATTTAATTTTTTTACAGAGCACTCTATCCTTTTCAAACCCTAGCCAAAACTGGATATTAAAATTTTTTTTGACTGATTTGTGTTCATTGTACATCAAAATGCCCTTTAAAAACAGGGAGCTCTATCCGTCAGTGCTAAATCCAATTTTATCAATATCTAAAGTATACCTCCGGCTGTTTGACTCCAATTGTCGAAGTCACTAAACAATTCTCGTATCACTCTAGCGTTTCATATTCTTCATTCATACATTATGTATGGAAGTATACTGTATATACTGTATATTTGAAATGCTGCTCTGTAGTCTGATTTTATAATAGTTCACAGATGCAGAATTAATTTCGATGTATTTTCTATATCTCGTTTTCCTTTCTTTATTTTTTTTGTTTATTTGCTTGGTCTGCCCTTGAAATTGCATTGTTACTTGAAACTCATTGATGCTTCGAGTTCATCTCTCAGTACAGATCCACGGGATCTCTTGATGAATTTGTTTCTCACATTATTATGTACTATTTCATCATGTTAAATAACCTTTACAAAAAAAAAGTTCATCAATTGATTAATTAATTAATTAATTTTTTTTTTTTGGGGGGGGGGGGGTCCATATATCTTTACTACAACGATTGGATTTAGGTACACATACATGTACGTCTAGAGCAAAGAGCAATCAACAAAAATTTCAACTACTTTTTTTCCTGTACAAAAAAAATCTATTTCCGTAAGAATAACGTTATCGCACACCGCATTTAAATACGGTAAAATCTCCCAACAACGGCCACTACCGGGACCGTGAAAATGTGGCCGCTATTGGAAAAGGGTAGTTTTATTTCTGGAAAAAAAGACAACTAAAATTTGCGTTCCACGTACATAGTATGTGACATTACAATCCATTCTGTAACTCATTACGATAGTTATATAATTGATTGAATTAAAATACATGATTATATTTTGAAAATGTTATAATATTTGATTAATCGATCTACAGCACTATTATGACATTCTAAAATTCAGGCTTACAGTGCTCAGGTAGAACACAACAAGCGGGAAAAACTGATATGAACCATGACGGTGTACCAGCAACCCCAAATAGTTCTTTGTTTACACTGGACCTTCAACTAGACCAGTGTTCCCCAAAGTGGGCAATATCACCGACTGGGGAGATGGAATGATCTAAGGGACGGATATGGATTGGCTTGAATTTGTAGCGATAAGAACAAAAAAATGTTGAAGAAGGAGCACGGTGGAACAAAAAGTTTGAGAAACTATGAACTAGACCATTCCAGGCCGTTCCTGAGTCCGATCCAATAGCTGAAGACACAGGCGCTGACATACATTCTTGTAGAAAAAAAAAGATTGACACATCCCTCTCAAAACATTAATACCCTGGATATTTCTATTTGCGAGCATCATTTCTTTTGGATGGAACCATCCCTTGACTAGGGAGAGCCGTGAACTTGCATATCCTTCTAGTCATTAGAGTGCTAACAACAGATCTCTTTTGTTGTCCTCTATATTATGTCATCAAGATTTTTTCCTCTCCTCTGTTTACAATATACCCATCTAGCATTTGTACCCAAGAAAATAAAGCATGCATAATCTTTTCCCCGATAAAGTTCGGGGAAAAATCCCTTAAAAATCAGCTTGAAAATTATTTTTCTCATAGTGATATGCGTATTTATTCCCCCCGACTCCATGTCCAAAGTGGCCGTTATTCGGAAATCGTTGTTCGGAGGTTTTTTGAAATGTTAAGTCCATGGGCCGCGTGCGGTTTCAACAAAATGTGGCCGTTGTTCTGAGATTACAGTTATTCGGAGGTGGCCGTTAGAGGAGGTTTTACTGTATACCAGTTTTATTTTTTAAACTATTTTGTTTTTAATAATTATGGGACATCCTGTATAACTTGACAACTAATTACTTGATCGTGAAATATAAAATAAAATATCTTTAAAAACATTTATAATCGTATAACACTAATCGTACTCATGTATTCAAAAACAAGTTATACGAAACTGTTTATGCAAATGGTACTTGCTATTCAGAAAAATCAAACAGATGAATCATTCATACATCATAATATTTGCTTAACCATTTCCTCTTAACCAGAAATTCTATTGAAAATAATATTCACCCGCTATACATTAGACATAGGAACAAAAGAAAAACTCATATCCATGTAGAAAATTAAATTTCGAGTTCTGTTTTTGAAAAACAATAACAATTACGGCGAGGAAATCCAATTCGATCCCTCGGTACATCTCACTGGTTCTTTACCGAGTGAAAAAATAATTAATTCCATTATCATTGCTAATTGATTTTGCATTCAGACCAGCGTTTGGATCGAAAGATCAAAAATTCAAAAGTAAAACTGTAATGGGTTAGATTTGATTAGCTTTTTTTTCCCCTACACTTGGGATCAAAATTTGAATTTCTATTTCTCAAAGATTTTTGAAATGAAAATATTCCCCCAAAGGATCGTCCAGAATACGATTCTAAATATCTTTGAATACTAACTTGAAAAAAAAGTGTGTTTGTATAATGCTAAATTATTTAAATTACATTTATAAATAAAATTACCCAATGTTAAATACGAGAAAAAGACTTTGACTGTTTTTAGTGATTTCACAATAATGAGGCGCTACTTAAATTCACTAGCTTCGGCATTTTTAGCGTACAAAGTACAATAATACAGGGTGTCTCATAAATTCGAGAATAGTTTAAAAAATTACAAGGTTTACGGAAATGTTATTCTCACGAAAATGGATTTTTTTTTGATACAGAAAAAAACATAGTCCTAATTTTTGTTAATAGAGGGTACTGCTCGAAAGTCCGGCAGTGGTTATTGGACCCGTACCTTTCTTTAATCTCTTCACTGTCCGAAACATTCGCAAAGCTTCAGCCGGCTATCCGCGGCTGAGGTAAAAAACTTCGCCATTAGTGCTTTATCCACTAATGGTCAACATCACAATAGAATGTAACCACCAGTAACAGTAAAATTACAGTTAACAGTTTAGAAATGAGCTGGCAATCGTACACTTTGCAATTTATAGGGCCCTGATTCGCATATTTCAAGTACTGTGATTTCGTACAGTTCATTCTACTTACAAAAATTTGAAATTATTTATTTTTTTGTACCAAAAAAAAAATCACCCTGCATGAGTAAGATGTACGTATTACGATGTCTAAAGTTTTTTAATTCCTGTGCGAGAAGTGTTCTGTCATCTTCTCTCTCTACTCTATCATCTAGTCTATTATTTACTCTACTATATATATTCTTTCTACTACTCTACCTACTACTCTCTACTATATAGGGTGCATAGGCAACAGGGCGTATGGTATTTTACTAGCGAATCGTTGATCATAGAGGCATACTTGCAGTTGGAAAATGTATCCAAATCATGTGTAGTACTTAGATACGCCATTCATATTTCAAGGGGCTGTGTGGTTGTTAAAATAAAAAAAATAACGTTTATACTCTCTCCGTGTGTCCAAAAACCAAATTACAAAGTTATTACCCTGTTGGAATTTACCCCTATATTGGAAACATACAACGTTCCACGTTTCTAAGTGCAATATTCACTGAGATATTCAAATTCTAAAAACGAAGAAAAGTTGGAAAAAGCAGCATTAAATGCGTGTAAAACCGTTTTTCCGCATTTTCGTGTGTTTTTCCCCCAACTTCCCTTCTTTCCCGACCTTCTTTTCAAAGTTTTTTTTTTCATTATATTGGAGTCCGACTATATTCATCACACATGCTAGACTCATTTCTATTTTTTTTCATATTCAACAAATTCACTGATTAAATTATGCATAATCACGGAAAAAAGCGATAAATTTGAAGTATTTATCAAATTTACCAACGACGCTTGGGTATTATGCATATTCGCCGGTAAAGGTGATAAATTTATCAAATTTACCAACACGATTGGTATGCATAATAATAGGTTAATAAATGATTTATTACATTTATCATAACATATATGTTCTATCTATTCCCGTTACTTCATGTACTACTAAGTTGGTATTAAGCCATTTCATTACAGACTTGAATTTTCTATTGTTAATGTGACATATTGCGTTTCTTATCACCTTTAGTTGACATTTCTGAAAATGGATTCTTAAGTGAACATTCACTTTGAGCTTAATTGGAAGTGAACACTCACTTCCACTCAAAGTTTTTATGCAGATTTTTAAATTATTCTCTATATTGAATCGCTGTAAAATAACTTTATTAGTGCTAGAGATATAACATTCAAGAACTGTATAGAGTGATGCTATAAGTCTTAAACCTTCAATGCATGCACTTTTGTTTTACAATTTGAAATTTGCTATGTTCAACAATGATTTTTCCATGGTAGTTTTAGCGTGGTTTTTTTTTACAACTTGCTATTAATTATTAGTTTCTGAGGATCAAAACACAGGAAAATAAAAAAAATTTCTAATGTCAATCAAGTGGAACAATCGATTATTGATTGATTCTTGCTTATCGACTGCAGTATGCTATCTATGTATTGAAGGGTTGAGCTTATCATATCTATCATACAAAAAAATAATAATGATTCGTAAAGATGTCAGATGCAATTCCAAATATCAGACAGAAATATTTTTTTTTCAAAAAAAAAGACTTGCTGTTTTGTTTTTAGAGAAAAAGTCAATTCTTGAGCAAAACTTGATGGAGAGTCTGACGAAAACTAAATAAAAATCACGTTTCCAATGGATTTCATGCCCCAAAACTTCTTTTTCACTCAAGAAACTTAAATGGATTTTTTTTTCTGCCCTTATGCTCTGCGGCTACTTCGCTTCATTTAAAAAAAAAAAAAAAACTTTTTCTCTTCCATAGAATAAGATTTGGCTCTTTTTTGAAGTACCTCAAGGCATTTCAACGCATGAAGCCCATACACACTGAGACACGTGGGTGAGTGACTCTTTCAAGGAGTACATACTACAACAACATATACCTTGATTGTTTAGTTACTCTTTCTTCCATCGCATAACCTTCAGGTCTTTCCTCGACATGTGTCATTTCTTACTTGTCTCAACGGGACCTATTCAGTGTAATTCATTTTTTTTCTTCGTGCATGACAAGGAATGAAAAACGTATTTCGGGCTGTTCGTCAATAACATATTTATTTTAAGGTAGCGAAATAATAAAATTTAATCTCCGACGTAATCAGGAGCGTTATAAAAGTGATAAATGTGGAATTCGATTCCAGAAATTGCATTCTTTCAATGTGTTTCGTATTTTAGTTATTCGATTACCAGAGTTATTTTTTCTCGCTGGAAGAATGAGAAAATATTCGTTTAGCATTCGTGTACCGTTAATGGCGTTCATGATTTGATTACTCACACGCTTTGATATAGATTATTCAATGTGTAAAATACATTTTCAGTCCTTAATCTTTTTATATATTTTTTTTAAAATTTACTATGATGTCTGGGAATCCATATTTACTGGAAAAACTATATATATATAAAATAAAATAGAAAAATTTATATGCATATAAAGAGAAAATACATCAATCGAAATTGTTTTTGTCTACGTTTTTGAAACACACAGAGTAAGTAAACCCTTCTTGATAATGTTTTCCATTTGCGATTTCAAATTTATCAACTTCAAATTACTTTGAATTTTTTGGCGTATTTTTTTAATCGACTGTATAATAGATAGCTTTGAAATAAACACGAGACAAATGCATGTAGAGTACCGTAGTAACTTCCCATGTAAATGAATGCAACTTCCCAAAATGGTACTGCGTGAATATGTATATTGTAATTTCGACCATTGAAGCCGTGGTTAATGGTTTTAGAAGTTAATTTTGGGATATTCATAGTTCCGTGGCTTGACTATTCACTGAAATAAATAAATATATAAATATATATATATATCTATTCTATCTATTCTATAATATAAAATCACAAACAAACTCGAAAAGGGCCTGTTGCTAAGCAACCGAGTGACGGAAACTCTGTTACGGAAGTGGGTTCGATTGATATATCGATATTCACATTCATATATCGATATGATATCATATATCATATATCGATATTGGGTCGATATTCACATATCGGGACCCATTTGACCCATCGGGACCATGTTATGTGCATGTGCCAAGAGGCTCCTACATCCTACAGCAGAGCCCTTAGGCTGGAATTTAGATTTCGAGCCCCCAAACCAGCTTTTCAGGGCCCCCCTGTGATTAATTTATAGTGTGAAAAATCAAAAAGTGAAAAGAATCGTTGTGGCCCCTGTCAGAACATCCTTTGTGGGGGGGGGGGGAGGTCCATGCCGAGAGGTATATATATGTGTAATATACACACACAACAGCAGTGCTCCCAACACAAGGTCGGGGTACCCGGGGAAGATTTCACGTATAAGTAAAAAGTTTTCATTTCCAGGGGCCCTTGATGGATCTCATTGTTTTCTTGCTGCTTTAACGTTGAAAAATTTCGATAGCGGAAGCAAAAGATATATCGAGTCTGGGGCCCCACCAAAAGTATGCGAATTGGTGTCCCGGGTAATTGGTTGGGAGGTCCTGGATTTTATTCGTTGGTAAAACGAATACAAATGAAAATTTTTCATGGTACTCGCTCCGTGGGATGGCCGACAAGCTTCCAAGTCGGGGCCCATGTTTACAGGTTTCATTTTGGGTGCCCTGGATTTTATTTGTTGGTAAAACGAATACAAATGAAAATTTTTCATAGCACTCGCACCGGGGGATGACCGACAAGCTTCCAAGTCGGGGGCCCCATGTTTACAGGTTTCATTTTGGGGCCCTGGACGAATCTCATTCTTTTCTGTTGTAGAATTCGCAACAGCGAAAGCCCGAGATAAAGCCAGTCTGGGGCCCCACCAAAAGTATGCGAATTGGTGTCCCGGGTAATTGGTTGGGGGCCCTGGATTTTATTCGTTGGTAAAACGAATACAAATGGAAATTTTTCATGGCACTCGCTCCGGGGGATGACCGACAAGCTTCCAAGTCGGGGGCCCCATGTTTACAGGTTTCATTTTGGGGGCCCTGGATTTTATTCGTTGGTAAAACGAATACAAATGAAAATTTTTCATGGCACTCGCTCCGGGGGATGACCGACAAGCTTCCAAGTCGGGGGCCCTATGTTTACAGGTTTCATTTTGGGGGCCCTGGATGAATCTCATTCTTTTCTGTTGTAGAATTCGCAACAGCCGAAGCCCGAGATAAAGCCAGTCTGGGGCCCCACCAAAAGTATGCGAATTGGTGTCCCGGGTAATTGGTTGGGGGCCCTGGATTTTATTCGTTGGTAAAACGAATACAAATGGAAATTTTTCATGGCACTCGCTCCGGGGGATGACCGACAAGCTTCCAAGTCGGGGGCCCCATGTTTACAGGTTTCATTTTGGGGGCCCTGGATTTTATTCGTTGGTAAAACGAATACAAATGAAAATTTTTCATGGCACTCGCTCCGGGGGATGAACGACAAGCTTCCAAGTCGGGGGCCCTATGTTTACAGGTTTCATTTTGGGGGCCCTGGATTTTATTCGTTGGTAAAACGAATACAAATGAAAATTTTTCATGGCACTCGCTCCGGGGGATGACCGACAAGCTTCCAAGTCGGGGGCCCTATGTTTACAGGTTTCATTTTGGGGGCCCTGGATGAATCTCATTCTTTTCTGTTGTAGAATTCGCAACAGCCGAAACCCGAGATAAAGCCATTCTGGGGCCCCACCAAAAGTATGCGAATTGGTGTCCCGGGTAATTGGTTGGGGGCCCTGGATTTTATTCGTTGGTAAAACGAATACAAATGGAATTTTTCATGGCACTCGCTCCGGGGGATGACCGACAAGCTTCCAAGTCGGGGGCCCCATGTTTACAGGTTTCATTTTGGGGCCCTGGATTTTATTCGTTGGTAAAACGAATACAAATGAAAATTTTTCATGGCACTCGCTCCGGGGGATGAACGACAAGCTTCCAAGTCGGGGGCCCTATGTTTACAGGTTTCATTTTGGGGGCCCTGGATTTTATTCGTTGGTAAAACGAATACAAATGAAAATTTTTCATGGCACTCGCTCCGGGGGATGACCGACAAGCTTCCAAGTCGGGGGCCCTATGTTTACAGGTTTCATTTTGGGGGCCCTGGATGAATCTCATTCTTTTCTGTTGTAGAATTTGCAACAGCCGAAGCCCGAGATAAAGCCAGTCTGGGGCCCCACCAAAAGTATGCGAATTGGTGTCCCGGGTAATTTGTTGGGGGCCCTGGATTTTATTCGCTGGTAAAACGAATACAAATGAAAATTTTTCATGGCACTCGCTCCTGGGGATGACCGACAAGCTTCCAAGTCAGGGCCCATGTTTACAGGTTTCATTTTGGGGGCCCTGGATGAATCTCATTCTTTTCTGTTGTAGAATTTGCAACAGCGGAAGCCCGAGATAAAGCAAGTCTGGGGCCCCACCAAAAGTATGCGAATTGGTGTCCCGGGTAATTGTTTGGGGGCCCTGGATTTTATTCGTTCGTAAAACGAATACAAATGAAAATTTTTCATGGCACTCGCACCGGGGGATGACAACAAGCTTCCAAGTCGGGGGGCCCCATGTTTACAGGTTTGATTTTGGGGGCCCTGGATGAATCTCATTCTTTTCTGTTGTAGAATTTGCCACAGCCGAAACCCGAGATATAGCCAGTCTGGGGCCCCACTAAAAATCTGCGTATTGTGTCCCCGCTACTGTATGTGGGGCCCTGGATTTTATTCGTTGTAAAATTGATAAAAATGAAAAATTCTCACAGGGGGGGTGTCCGACAAGCTTGCAGGTCAGGGCTTCATGGAAATGTTGGCAGGTTGTAATTCGGTGCCCCTGAATGTATCTCATTGATTTTTGTGGTTTAACATTGTAAAATTTGCAACACATCGGTAGCCCAAGATATATCCAGTGTGGGGCCCCACTGAAATTCAGCGAATTGAATCTGGGGACCCCCATGGGGAAGTTTTCTGGGGATACTTGATGAATCTCATTTGTTTTTTGTTGCTTTATTACTATTTTCATTAAAATTCGCTTCTTCAGTAGGCTGGTGCTTTCACACGTCCCTTTCCCCTTTTTCATAGCACGCTGATGAAGTGGGACGAAATAAACAAGATATGTCCGGGAGAGAAGTGGGGGGGGGGGGTTGGCCGCCAAAGGCGGCAGGGGGGCAGAGCCCCCCTAGTATATATATATATATTTTTTTTTGTGGAAAAGGTTGTATTCGACAGATTACTGCTTCCTGGACTCTTCAATTAGCAAGCATTGAAATATCCAGAAGAGGAAATTTTTCAGGGGGGGGGGGTGTATTGAGCAAATGAGGTAACCTGAATGCTAGTACGACAAAAAAAATTATTGTCAATATTAAAAAATATGGAAGATATTTGTTCCCTGGAGGATTTCACACATCAGGGAATACACTGTATTTATGTGATTTACATAGATTTGAATAGTATAAAAATAGTTCCGGATGAGATCAGATGACTCTCTCTTGACCTCGGCATAATATCCAGAAAATATTTGTTTCCTCAATGTCATTTAATGTTGCCAACTTACTTTTCCATCATTGCTGAAGCAATGTGCCTCCTCCACACATGGTATTTCCCTCCAAAATCCAAAGGTAAAAAATCGTTCTTGGTTGACTCGGCGTGAAATTTTGCTGACAAGGGGCGGGGGGGGGGGCGGTCAAAAATGGTTAAAAATTTGCTCACGTAATACTTGAACCTCCACTTGATTTGTACATACTTCAGCCCCTTGATTTGATGGCCAGTCTTCTTTCTGGCCAGAGAATGCTTTCAGTCCTGAAGTGTTTTATGATTACACCGCCGTGTGGTAATTTCATAATATCGCTAGAATGAATCTAGATGCCGGATCAAAGGGTAAAAGTTCGGACACTACTACTTCACCAAACACCAGTTTAGTTAGTAACTAACCAGTTGGTTAGTTTCGTCGTTGTCTCGATCGCTTCGGGATATTTTTTCATACATTTTACTTGATGTGGTAGCACCTTAAGTGCTCGACAGCACTTCTGCATCTACGGCTGTTAAAAACTTTCACAAAAATGGAAAACCACATCTTCGATTGAAAGAACGAACAACAAAGTTCAATTTCGATCACTTGAAGAGCACTAAAAAATTAATTTAATGCATCCCTCAAACAATGGCTATAATCTTTACAATGCGATGGTCTGTTTCAAGTGTTCGAGATTTTCATTGGCGATTTCGTCCGATTCCCGCATTGAATTTCCGTATTCCTTTCAATTACTTTGTGAGGAAAAAAATATTAAAAACAAATATTAATGTCATAAATATTATTGAGTATAAAAATAATTTTTCCCTTCAATTCATACCTGAAATACTGATGTGTCTTCTGAGTTCTGTTTAAAATTCTAAAACTCGCACACATACACACATTACCGATGTTTAAAAACTTTAATTCAACGGAAAGTACAATATTTGATTTCTGGATATGCAATAATACAGTAAACCCCATACCCTCATTTACGGCGAAATAATAATTTCTCTTAGGCCGGTATTACACAATAAAAGTTTGATAAAATCCCTTTTATAAAACTCAAAAAAATTCAACCAATAAAGCTCATAGGTCACATTCAAGCAAATGCAACCGATAATCTTATTGGTTGAATTTTTCAAGTTTTATAAAAGGACTTTTAGAAAACTTTTATAGTGTAATATCGGCCTTATATAATGAAAGTACGCATTCTAAAACCTTGATTAACGGGGTTTTAATGTCCGTTATCGAGAGGTTCTACTGTAAAATGCGAATTTGAAAGTGCTTCTGAAAAATGTGCCGTTTTGAAAAAAAAAATCTTTCACTGCCAATAGGACAACCGCTTTGTTATATTCTCTTTTGAATAAAAAGTACTGAAGTAAATTAACAAAGTGGATGTGTTCCCTTTTGATCGAAACGACTAACTTCACATTGTAATTTCTAACACAATTATTTCCGTTGGAATAAACCCCGTTGCATAGCCCGGATTCAGAAACCATTGAAAACTAAATGTTAGAAAAAAAAATAGAAATGTTGCCTTTTGAAAATAAGCTCCTTGATTGCAACGCATGTAAAAAATTACAGAATTTTCGTTCTCTTACAGAAAGTCCGTTATAACAACGAAACTAAATTTTTTTCCCTTGATTATAAGCTGCTGTTATAACGAGCTTTAACTATGCAGCATTTGAAATGAAAATTTCATTGTTTGTGAATCTGTATCAATTAACATATATAAATGTAAAAAGAAAATTCAAAAGTCAGCGAATAATTTTTCTCTTGAATAATTCCACAATTGGTGTTGGTACTTGTTTCGAAAGTTCCTGCCGATAATCGGGAAAAAATCCATGATAAATCATCACCATCATCATCATGATTCTAACCCTTAACGTCGACGAGGAGTTCGATGGAAGGAATTTGAATCCTAATGTTGGCTTTGCATGACTAAGAACATTTATTCGCGGCTCCATCCCCTCCCCCCTCTCTCTCTCTCTCTCTCTCTCTCTCTGAGTGGGCATAATTTACGCTCATAACTCAGAGATGCTATGCGAAAAGTAGGTGTAAAAGGTTTGGGAGAAAATGCTTGTGTGAAAACTAGTGCAAATAACTATACAGGGATGAACATCTGGTGAGGATTCGCTTCCTTATGAAGGGGTAAAAAAACCTTGTAAAAATGGTGGAAGACGATAAAATGATGGAAAAGGAATTGGACGCTAAAGAGAGAGAGAGAGACAGAGCGAGGAAAGCTCATAACTGGTTGTTATAACGTAACGAAGTGATTCGGCGAAATAAAACAGAAATTGAACATCGATAACAGACCATAATTATCGAAGAAATATCTCCGATAAGAGTTCATATCTGAGGGGGCGAAACGATGAGAGAGAGAGAGAACAGGCACGATCAAAAGGATGGTGGAGGCAAAGTGAAGACTTGAATAATGGACGCCGCTAGTATTATGAAGAATCTCATTAGAGTAGCGTAATTATGATTGTTCCGAACAACGAGGCGAAAATTCAGTTATTAATTACAGCTGAAATTTGAAGGAGTTCGGGGACTGTTTCGGATCTTTAATTAAAGAGAACGTAGTTGCGTCACGTCGGTTCGGCCCCACCTCCCCTCCCACCCGTTAGTATGTGACTGTAATTAAAGTTGGAAAATAGAATAATAATAATAGTAATGATAATAATAATGCGGAGCAATGATTAAAAACAAAAACAAAAAAATGGTGGTGGTACTAAGAGCGAAAGTGAGTCTCGTTCTCGTTTCTACCTCGGAGTTTAATTAGCCGACCATCTTTATCCATACCGGAAAAGTTGGCCTTGTAGGTTGCTGTTGTTCTGTAATATTGAACACTGTAATCAGTTGTTCTAAAGTCTTTTGCGATTATTCGAAAAACATGCGAGAGATGGGAGCATCGACCCACCATTTTGCTTCTTACTTCGCTTGGTTCAACCCATTCTGCACTAACAAACGAGGAATCTTCAATTACAATATACATTCGTACATACACGACCACTCAGAATATTAAAGTTGTTTCCTCTCGACCATCTCAAATGCTCCCGTTTTCGATTTCTCCGTCTTTAATTTACGTCGTTCCCAAGTCCCATTGCATGCGAGAGAAATATCATTCATATTTCAAACATTACACAGTATCAGTGTGTCGTTACTGTTCGTCTTTTAACATTGAGTTGCGTGTCTCATTCTCGAATCAAACTTCAAGCTCGTTATTAGATACGTTTTCCATTCTAAAAGTACAGTATCTGCCGTATATATAATCCGAGTATTTTGTGTAAAAATTCATTCTTATATTGGAGGTAGTGACTTATATACGGGTCAGGTTTGGGGGGATTCGACCTGGATTTTACCAAAACCACCCTTTCTTTATGACAAGGATGCACTAATTCTGGCAAACGAAAACAGAACCATCTTTGTAGCATCATGGGCCTCTGGCAGGTAATCGAACTGATTTAGGCTTATGTCGCTTTCGATTATACAGTAATTGCAAAAGACATAAGATACGTTCTGCGCATTTTACTGACGTTAGTTTACCTCACACAAACAACTGTTAAAATTTTGAAGATAGCTTGGCAATTATATATATATTATTGTTTATAAAATATTTATTAATATCATACTACATTGACTTTTCTATGCAACACATTAATCAGAAACTGCTCACCAGTTGCGGTCGAAAAATCCCAAGAGTTGTATTTTTTATTTGATAGGAGACAGCAGTGATTTCAGGTGCTCGAATGACGTGGTGGTAAGACTTTCGTATACCACCGTGAACGTTGCTGTCATGGTCCCAGGTTCAAACCCCAGGGGGAGAATATTGATATTTTCCCTAATGAGCTTGAAGCTACCACCGATAGACATCGCTTCCATTTCCAACACAACTCATTAATAGTAGTAAATTGCAATATTGAGGTATGACCAGAGTTGGTGTTTGGTGAAGTGGCAGTGATTTTTCAGCTCATTGATGTTTCTATACTAGTGCACTCTGTCTAGTTATTTTCCAGAAGGCATATTTGTATGTAATAAAATTTAATTGTAAAAAAATTTAATTTTCACCCGTTTATTGGTTGCGGATAAAACTGAGAAAGACACCATTTTTTCATGATGAATAAGTTTGCAAAGTATGGACGTGCAGGGTCTGAGAATGCTTTCTTGTACAGAAATTTTGTTGCTGAGCAAAAAAAATTCCCTGTATTGTATATGGTAGCATGTTATTTTGTATGTTTCGAGGTATCAAAATTCTGCGAGCAGAGAAACAATAGGTCCGAGCTGGTAATGAAAGAGAATTTGCCCACTATATATATCTGGATAAAACAAATTATAGGGCCCATTTTATATGTAGGAATAAACTTTTCCCTTTTCCCGTGAACATCTCGGTGTTTACCATGGGCCCCATAGTCTATACTCAGAATTATCTGCCCCCCCCTCCCCCGCTACAGCCCAACAGACCTACCTGTTGGAGGAAAAGGGTCCTAGTGCTCATTTAAATCATTGAGAATGGGTGCTTGATTCCGTAATCAGGAGCTACTCACTGACAACTCAGATGAGCACTCTTCAATTCAATGATTCGCATTATGGTTATTTCAATTTCATTAAGAGAGTTCTTGTACGAATGCTTTTCTTCTAGCGATGGTTACAATCAAAGCTCTTGATTCGTGAATATGCTTTCCAACAGGCTCACTAACCTCGGGGCTGCGCATCGTTTTAGGGCCATCTTAAGAGCACCGTGGGGAATCCCAGGGGCAAGTGATGTTCAGATGCCCCTATCTGGTAGAAATTCACAGTTTACATCTTCAAAATTGTACTGCCGGATCTCAAATAATTATGAGAACCTCCTATGCATCCGAGGCCCCGGGCGTTTTCCATGCGTTAAAAAAAGAACCGAGAGTCCTCGCTCTTATCATTCTACAAAATATTTAAAATCCCTATTTGTAAAGACGAAGATAAAACAGACCATCTTAGAATAATTCATTTGAGATCTTACAGGTGGCAGAACATTACTAAACCTGTAAATTTCTTATAAACGCGAGAAAAAAAATTACGAATGTACAAAACGCGAATTTTCTACATTTTCCGATTCTGAGGAATGTAATAAGTTTTGAGAAGTATGAGTTTTTTTCTTTTTTGAAATTTTCCATCCACAAGAAGTGAACATTTCTGGATTGCAGAACTTACATGCACTTTTCATGACACCCAGAGCCATCAAGACACATGAGTCCCACTGTAGCAGGGCACGGGAACCCACGGCCTTTACATCCTGCAGTAGGGCCCCTAGCCGATTTGGTGGTTGAGTGGGCAGAGTTATGGACTCACCTTTTCAGGACCCGGGTTAAAACCCACCAGCGCCATAGTGGTGGCTGAAGTTGGTTTCCTGGAATTCCAAACTTGGAAGTGCGAATACCGATTTCCCCGTTAAAAAGTCTCGCCACAGAGAGCAGCAGGCCTACAACATTACAATTATGAGACAAAACAGAATAGAAGAGAACGACCATGACCGGGCTCTGTCGCTTACGCGATTTTAGCTCGTTGCCCCGGAGAGCGCGGTTATGCCAGAGAAAATTCTGAAAGACAAGGAGGGAGATTGGGGCTCTCTCCCTGTCGTAGGGTACAATATACATCCGTTAATCGGTATACATACAGTCGTTGGGACAATATACATTCATTCGAGATATAAAAATACGATTCACAATGTGTAAATGCAAAAGTAGAAAAATAAAAATCGGGAGCCCTATCACGGGACCCAAAGGAGAGGAATTTAACTCATGTCGTTAGTGGCTCTGTGCAAGTTCCAGGTCCTATCCTTCTGCGTCCGACTGGATCTCTGTGTACACATGCCTTGTTGTCAGTCTAGCTAATCTCCATTGGGTCACTGAGGTGTCCGAGTCCACCCCTTTTTCACCTTCATTTTGGCTCCCATCAGCTTGGCTTTCTCTGGGTAGACCCTCCGGAAGGTGATGAGGTTTACTAGTCGTTTGGTTAGTTCTAGTCTTTTGAGTATCCATTTTATCCAGGCTGCGGTCCAGCGTTCAGCAGGGGCCCTGAAGTGCAGATGCGCTGTGTGTGGGCAGTCCATTACAATTATGAGACAGGAAAATTACGAGATTTAGGCACAATTTCTAATCATGGAGGCTCTTTTTTGCAGCTGGACCTGGAATCACCTCTTTATTTCATTAGCAGTGGTGGCGTCATCTAAAATAAAAAATTAAGCATGTACCCAAGTCGCCAAGTCCACACCAGTTTACGGTATTACATGAATTTTGCTTAAAGTTTGACATAAAAATGACCTTTTCATAGAAAATGACACAGGTAATCCAAAATTTACTATTGTTCTCACTATTTTGAGTCATTTTATCTGTTCAAAAAATATTATTTACCCTTTTAGTATTCACGGAACTTTGAAATACCACCAACTTTTCAACCACCGTAACATCCCTTACATACGTTATATTAGCTATCTACTACGTAGTTATCCTACTTTCCTAGCGGTGAATTGCATGGCGGTGAATTTTCCGGACACCCCTCGCCTAAACCAAAAACTTTTTGTGATAATTAATTTCATTTTTTCATAATGCGGTACTGAAAGAGTCAAAGATCACTCCTGTACCACTTTATGGAAAAGTGCTAAGAAGGTTTAATTTTTCGTTCTAACAAGATATTTTATAATTTGACTCTGTGAACAGACAATAAAAAATAAATAAAATGAAAACCTCATCAAGATAAATTATGAATATAGCGAAAAAAAACCATATTAAAAATGGGGAAATTGAGCTAAATTAAAGACTGTATAAAATTAGCCGCTGCACTTGAATTACAACTTAAAATAATGAACTTCTTTCTCATTCGCGGAAAACACGCGATTCATTATTCATACGGTGCACATTTATATTAAAAACCCTCAGAGAATCAATTTCCAGCAAGGAAAAAATAAATAAATAAAAACCACGAGAAAATACAGCCTATGTTTTCATTTCGCTTCATGTTGAGATCGAAATACGCCTGAGGGTCCTGAAATTCTTAAATTTAAAGCACATCCGGGCTAACGATTTCCAAAAACTGCAAAGTAGACTAATTTCTTTTAAAGAAGCATTTAGCCTTTTTTTTTTTTTGTTATTATTATTTTGGGAAACTTCATTGCTTTAGAAGAAGACATTACAAATTCCGACACATTTGCCGCATTTCAATAAAATATTCAAATTTATATACTTCTTTGTTATTGCTTAAAGCCATTTAATGCGAGGAAAGTGCACGCTTTGCGTATGTGTGCGTATGTAATACCCTCTGAAATGTGTGAACATATAAATTAACTGCTGACTAAAGGATTCTTAAAATTCTATCCTGAGAAAATTTTGGAAAATGGAGGAGGGGGGAAATTAATGCATTTAATATCGTTTGCTGATGAAGCGAATTTCAGAAAAAGTTCAGATAATAGTAACTATTCTTATTCAAAGTTTCATTCAAAATAATCTTTTTTTCAACGGAAAGAAGTAAAACGTTTGGAAAATTGGAATTTTTCTCCTCTTGTTTGAAAGCATTATAATGAATGCATATTATAAATCTAACAAACATATTATTAGAATTAGCTAAATATTCATCCGATGGAGCTTTAATTATTTACTTTACATATATTTTAATAATTAATATTATGCATTCACATACATACATTACAAATGTAAATTAAATTCTTTTGAGTAAAATGATATATTGTTTGTAGATAATTTGTGTTACACGGTTGTATGTAAGCGTGCTTGGCGAACTGATTCCTTTGAAAAATATCTCACATGGATAAACTGATATAGAAAGACAGTTGAATTAATTAAAAATTGATTAACCAAGTTTTTAGAAATTTGAAAGATCTTTGTGTTTCTTTTAATTTTTAAATAAATAAATGCCGTTAAAACAAGAAATGTGTTGGTTACACTTTCTAATAAGAAACTACGTAAAATAAACGTAATCAAATTTTCTTATACATGTAAAAGCCCGAAGAGTGGTAAAACCTCGGTTTTGCAAACTGTAAAAGCCCGAAAACGCTTGTAAAAGTATATTTTTCGGACTTTTTTATTTATATGTATCATTGCCATTAATAAATTACAAGTTTCCAAATTTATGAAAATTAGAAAATTCGCATTTTTAATAATTTTTATGAAAGTCGGTAAATGTCAGCATTGAAGTGCTTGGTAAAAGTCCGAAAGGTATACGTTTACAAGCGTTTTTCCGGCTTTTATCAACTCGACTTGGTAAAACCTAGGTTTATCAATCTTCAGGCTTTTAACGTAACATATACATTTTAGATGTTCTTAAAAAAATAGCTAAAATATACATGGATTTTTTTTGCCTGAATAATCTTTTATAAGAGATTTGAATCATAAATGAATGAAATTTGAAAAACGCGAATCAAATTGTGTAACATAATATCGTACAGAAAAAATTCAAATTGAAAATGATATACGTGAATTTTACAAAATTTATTTCGCCATTTTGAAATACAGTTATTAAATACATTTTTAATAAGCTTTATGTTAATGCAGTTGTTCAAGCTACTGCTACTTAGCTCTTCCATCGTATAATTTTGATAATTTGGCTACTCTATAATCGTACTTCGAATTCACAAATAAATCAAATATTTTATGCATTGAGGAATAAGCAAAACATTTGGAATGAATTATAGTTTGCCGTTATAACGAACAATGTGTTATTACGACCATTCTATTATAACGGACGGTAATTCTCAAAATTTTCTTATACATCCCACGTTATATTTTGTCTAATATATGCATAACGAACTACAAAGACCATTCATATCATTACAACGCCCAAAACGTAGCTCTGCCATGTCTTTTTTTTACAAAGAAATGTACAAAAACCGTGTTTTTCAATTTGCCAAAATTTTATTTGACCGTAACCCTGAAATTTAGAACATGGGTGCACGCATGTAATCGATTTTTATTGAAATTTTATTACTATTTTCTAACTCGATGCATTTTAACTGCAACTGCTTATGTAGTATCCTACTGCTAACTACTTAACCGTCTCATAAACATTCCTCTGGGGAATTTCTAATGAATTGGTGCATGCCGGAACTTATTGTTCATGTGTATGCACACCTAACACGTGAACCTAACGTATTCATGTTGCCAGAATTTTGTTTGTTTCGTACTATACTGGTGCTGCCATCTGCTACCCATATTCTGAAGTAAAAATAGCAAACACTTCAATTTTATGTTATGTCGCATCGTGTTAATCACTTACATCATAATAATATGAATAATATAATTTTTCATTCCATCTAAATATAAACTTTTTCGTTGAATTACTTGTTTTCGAACGTTTTATATAATGACTTCCTAATATAACGTCCATTTTTCGAACAAGACTTTCGTTACATCGGGATCGTTATAATGAACTTCGACTGTATTATGTTTTAATAACAAAAGATAATGAGATGAGATTTATTTGACATAATCGCATGGGTTATAAAAAATACAATGTCCTTTTTCGTAAAAATAATCAGTTATTGTGGTTGTAACAGAAATGAAATGGAGTGAAACCTCTATGCAACGAGATTTCACTCTAACGAGGTCACAAAAAACGACACTTTGTCGACCAAGAAAAAATATCGTTGTAGAGTGGTTATTGTGTGTGTATTAGGTAATATTCATCAGTCAGCGCCAAATTTAGGTTGTTGGCATCTCTTCTGAATTGGCGTTGTTGGTATCCCGTATAAAAATGTATTGAAAAGTATTAATTCGCAACAAAAATAATTCAAATTGATTAGTTGATCTCCTAAAAAAATAGGATATCGTTGTGCATCGAGAGGATTTTAACAGTAGACTTATAGGCAATTCTAAACAACTTTTGAAAATGAAAATGGTTGAGATGGATTTATCTCGTTATATCGAGTATCGTTGTAGTGAGGTTTCGGTGTAGTATATTTTAAAATATGCAACTATCATGCATAATCATTGCGTGCGCTAGATTTTATATAAACCTAATTCAGAAAAACACAATTTTACCGTAAAACTGAAATTTTCGTTCATTAAAGCTAGTATTGAAAATCAAAGAGATCAATGCGGTGTCACACTCTTACATACTTTAATATCTAATACGGAAAAAACGGGATAAAGAAAAAAACCTTTTCGTTCATGGAATCAATAACATGATCATGTGCATGAAAAAATCCGCCTCTTCCTCATAATATTCAGCGAGCGTGATCTTGATCTAGCTCGTAAATCTGAAAATTATCGATAATGTTCTCCGGTGACTCTTTTTTTTTTTCGGGTCGAAAATCGATCTCCAAAAAAAAAAAAAACACCTAAAAACTAGTAAATAAAATATCTCAAAATCAAAATTTATGTGAAAGCTTTTCCCGAAAAACATTACGAATATCATTATTATTATTATAAGGATTTTTTTTTTTAAATGTTATATCGAAACCGATTTGAACCGGATATTCACGGTATCATCATCATATTCATGCGGGTTTTTCTCCTCGAATGAGATTTTCTTTACCACAAAATAATATCGAACATAAAAATTAATCTACCATTACACAAGAAGCGAAAAAAATAGAATAAAAGAAGAAAAAAAATCACTGCTTCATGAATTTTAATATCTTCAATGATGCATTTTCCTCAAACTTAACTAATTATTATTCACGTTTCCCGCAAATTTTATTTTATATCCAGAAATATAACCGTTGTTTTTTTTTCCCCCTTTTCTGTATGTTGCTATTGAACATCGAGATAATTAATGCGTGAACTTTACCTCAACTCTCCGCTCGATTGGTTATAATTTATCAAATAATCTATTACTTTTTAGACAAAAAAATAATAATTTCTATGAAATATCGTCGATATGAAAAGAATATTTTCCTTTTTTTGTATGTATGTATGAAATAATATGCAAAATATGCATTATTTTTTCATTTCAAAAATTTTTTTTTTTGTATATACATGTATTTTTGAGTATATTTTATGGGAGAAATTGATTAGAATTTCTAAAAGAAATGTCAGATAATATGATAGGTAAGAATACTTGAAGATATTAATTTAATCGGTTTCTCTATATATAGCAGTGGTTCCCACTTTATAACAAGAATTTCACTTACTACCCCACCCACACATATACGAATGTCCATATGTCCCGTTTTTCCGGGGCATTCCTGAGTTTTTGTTAATGCATGCTTCTCAATTTCTGTAATCAATGGTGAATTAAATCGAACCTGTTTTTCAATATTTGATTAATAGAACTGTTTTATTATGAAATTTCAAACTACCCAATCGTTCTTTAGCTTTGAATCCTGCGGATCTCGACTCTATCAACACAGCCGCACATTTGGACGGAATGTGCATCTTGCGCATCGAAATGGTGCAGAGTTACCAAACGCAGGACAAAGAACAGAAAATATTCTTGGGTTCTTTCGTAGGAAGAATAATTTTAGTTGATTTGTTATACTATGTTAAACATAACCCCTTCTAGCCGACATTTTTGAGCCATTTGAATATTTCCAATAATTTTTCATCAAAAAAAGAGCTTAATAAACGATACATTAACGTTATTAATTGTTCATAATCATAAATGTAGACGATTCCCCTATGCATTCACATGTTACTTATCATTCTGTGTTTTAGATGTTTGAAAATGTATAAAAGTATTTTGAAATCGAATGATTCTTTTTGAATCACCCTGTACATGTGGAATTTGATAAAATTACGTTATATGATACATGTATTTTAAGTAATTGTTCAGCGCTGAGATAGAGTTGTGACATTTTTTCAGTCTGGCAAATTTTTACTTACCGCGTGAAAAATAAATATCTTATCCAGACTCGTTTTGTTTTTTTGTAGAAATTCTAGCAGACCCCCGTCCCCCAGTTCTTTAACACGACCTTCTGGTTGCAACCCACACTTTGGGAATTACAGCTCTATTGGATCATTTATCTTTTTTATCACGGGATTTTGAATGAAAAAAAATAAATCTAGCATGTTAGTACGATAAATTTCGACACATTATTTTTTCAGGTGCTTGCATCTATCGAAGTAAGAAATGCGAAACTCACTAAATAGATACGTTTATGAGTGTTTTTAAAATGTTATGGATATGTTGCTCGCATGGATATGTTGCTTGACAAAATCTTCATGAAGGAGAGACAGGCTTGCATTTACGCCTAAAAATTTATACCCATATTTGTTACCGGTATTCTTTAGAATTTATGCCTGTAATAATTAATGATAGCCGATGAAGTGTACGTAGTGATGAACTATCGACGTTGCAGTTGAATGGTTAAGGAAATACGGTTATCCTGTACTCAACGTGAAGGCAATTTATTTTGGAATCTTTACCTCGTCACCCGACAACAAATATCGCTTGAGCAGTTCAGATTTTCAAGTGGTTGCTAAGATAATTTATAATTAGAATCAACTGTTATATATACTAAAAAGATATTATTTTTTTATATTCTTTCGAGGCAACGTGACCATGATAAAGAACCTCGCAAAAGTTTGCGATACATGCAGTTGCGTTAGAATTTTCAACTTTGAATAATTTTTGAGAGTTAGCATATTCTAGTAGAAAGATGTCAATTCGGGAGATGGATAATGTACATTGTACAGAATAAGTAGCAATACAGTAATTAATCATCATAATAACTGTGTTCATCACAATATTATCCTGGTGATTTATTTTAGTGTTTCGAAGATATAATCATATTATAATGGCATCATTCTACCAAAAATACATGAGTTACGAGGGTTAGAAAGTGTTGATGGTAGATTAAAATATTCCAACTTCGTGTATTATATTAATATCAGACGTGTCAACTTTTGAAATCCAGAAATCCGGAGATTCTACCGAGGAAGGGGGGGGCGGCGGCGGCACTGTCTCGAATCAAAAAAAAATTTCGAATTTTTTTTTTTAATCAATCAAGAAAAAGTTGCCCACCCCCAAGGCAGGTTCTGCATTGCCCCTGAGCAGAATATAATTCCATGTCGGTATTTCCGTGCAGAATAGAGAAATCACATCTATATACTGTTCATAAAATATGTGTTTTCTTTCGTGAATGCTATCAGTGATTCAATCAAGGTATATGACGTTTGTTTTGTTTCTGAACCTTTATTTGCCGGAGCTGGCATTATCCTTTAATTTATGGACATGAGTGTAATTATTTATTTATCTATTTTTAATTTAGTGCTTTCTACAGCTAAATACACTACTTTTCTAGGTATTTTTACCTGTAGATGACAGCACATTAAGTCTAAATCAGTAGGGAAAAACTTACTAAGAAGGTAGTTTTTGAAGGAAATTTTGGCACGATGAGATTAGTTAGTAAAACGAAGAATTTTTGTTCACGCAAAGAAGTAATGGTTCAAATAGTTTAGACACCATCAAACACTTCTCATTATCATATTATATTGCTAAAACTATTGTTATTTGAGATGAGAATGAAAAAAAATTAGAACATATAATTTTTCGTTTTATAGGACATATATATCTGCAGCTTTTTAAGAGCATAAATGCGTATTTTATACAACATTTTTTAGAAGTTTTTAGAGCATAAAAATCATATCCCCAATAATGACACATAATGTAGCTTAGAAGTTACATAATTGATTGACCACATAAAAGGACAATCTCGAAATCAATGTCGAAACTTGCGGAATTCTACATATCTACACCTGAGTGGTGAATTAGGACCCTGTAGGGCAAATCAAACCCGAAATTCATCCCAGTCTAGTCTGAGTGTGGACTGGAAGACCAAAAAATCTAAATGTCTGAAGCACGAACAAGAGAACAATTGTGACATCGCAACCGTGAGTGAATGAGGGATCGACTTCTTATCACCATCTCCCCGTTCTATATAGATCTAGAAGATTATCTAGAAGCAATTGTGAGACGATTTTTGACTCAATTTTTGGGACTTCAATCATCAAAAAGCGGCATTACTTAAACATTTCTTACACACACGCACGCGTGCGCGCACACACACACACACACACACCCCTATTAAGATACTACTGATAAATAGGGTTGATCCAATTTCTCGATGAATTGTTGATATAGGTTAAACGTTTTGGATGCGTTGACTTTTTAACGGGCCAAGGTTCCCAATCAGGAGAACATCGGTTTTAATAATTAAAAAAATATATATCTATCGTACATGAAAGCATTTGATTCGTTTTTCCCGAAAGTGTGAGATTCCAAACTTAATTTACAAAGCAAAAATTTCATTTATTCCGGCACTTATGCTATAAATTTATTCATTTTTTTAAGGACGAATGAAATTTAATTTTTTTCTTTTTAATTTTGTTATGGACATGGACCAGTCCAGAAAAAGTACTAAAATTTTTTTTTTCGTGTAAAAAACAATAAATGAGAGTAAGATTGGTAAAATATATCCTAAGATTTGAGAAAAAGCTTGCGAAGATGCCGTGAAAGTTGTAGATGAAATGGGCGTTCCATATTCTACCGCTAAAACTTCAAATAGATGGTCTATGGTAATTTTGCATTTCTCACCTTCGCTGCAATGAATCCAAGGGTGTTCTTGTTATTAACGAAAGAACTGTCAAATGAATTCAAGGAAAGAAGGCCCTCTTTCATTTAGAGAAAGACCCTAACTTTTCAACTAATCAGATCCCAAATAGTAAAAAAGAGTCCCCTCCAACTAAAAGGGAAATTCTTAACAAACTTTTCCGCATTCAAAACATTTGCAAAAAAAGCTAGACTTCATACAAACGTTGTTTTTTGTGCGCGCGAGAAAAAGACAGGAAAAACAAAATCTAGCTTCTCCAAGTACAGCAAGAATATTTCTCAAGGATAATACTATCAGTCTTTGCGCGGAGTGTATGGGAATAATGTAAGTTTTCATATCAAATAAATGCTGGTTAATTTACTCATAATTTCTTTCATTTTAATTAAATGGTGTTTTTAAGATATACATTTAGTAAAATTTAAATAAAAATCGCGTTTCAGAAGAAATTAACGTAGTGGGGTGCAAAGCACCTCCTTGCACGTTCTCGTGTTCCTCCCTGTAGCGCGCGTTCGCTCTGGGGTTAAAAATTGATTAAAACTTTCTATTAAAAGTTTTTAAATTTATTTTATTTACTCGATAAAACCGATTAGATTTCTTTTAATTACGCTTCTCCTTAGACATTACATTTTAAGTACACATTATTCATAGAGAACATTTTTATTGATGCCCAGTTCTCGTTAAAATAACGAAATCCCTATTTGAAAATATTAAGGAGGCTCCCCCCCCCCCCCCCCCACATATAGAATTAAGAAAATGATCATTTTCATAAGATCTATGAGTAGCCAAATTTGATGACAAGTCCCATGAAACATGGGTAATACGAACACCTTATTTTTCTAGCAGAAAATCATGTTTTTAAAAATAAACCAATGAAGCATCTAATGATTTGACCGAGAAAAAGAACGCATGAAACATTTTTGCTGCTTTGTTTTCATTTGTGCGTTCCATTACTACTACTACTGAATAAACGTCATGAAATATCAGACACAACACTAGCTACACACTCAGACTGTTAGGTGCACTCACTTTGTTCCAAACTCTGCCACGAAGCTGGGCTTGAAGAGATCTCGGCAACGGGATAAGTCCGATGGCAGAGCCCCTGGCGTTCACTCATTCAGGACTCTGCCACTGGAATTATTCCATTAGATTCATTGCTGAGATCTCATCCAGCCCAACTTCATAGCAGTCTACTACTACTACTGAATGAATGAACGCCAGAACTTTGCCACTGGACTTATCCCGTTGCCGAGATCTCTTCCAGCCCAGCTTCGTGGCAGAGTCTGGAACAGACTACTACTAATGTATTCGTCATGCGCACACTGGTAACAAGCTTAACACACAAATAATGAGGGGTCAGTGTCATTCCGACTGTGTCATTCAGGGGACGAACATAATGCACTAGAAAGATTCTTTTCATAAGTTTTTCTACCGGTTGGGAGGTTTCCTCTATTTGTGTCTTTATGATACAGATACCATTTTCATTCACCAGAAGTCTATCAATAACTGTTCTAAACTTCATGAGTGAAATCGATGATTAACTGTACTTTGGAAAAGTTAGAATCTTATCTAAGATTGACAGTCGAATGCAAGTTCATGATGATTTCTTGTATTATTATAACTGTATTTATAATTGAATTATTAACTGAATCCCCCTTCCCAGTCGGCACAGTGGTGGTGAGCCGAAGTTGATTGTTTGTGGTTCCCAACGTCTAGCTGCAAATGCGGGCTAATCCCCCCGATTGAAAAATCTCACCACAGAGAGAAACAGACATACAACGGTACAAATATTCAATTATTATACTTCACTACACAATTTGAAGTATAGATGACAGCAGTAAAAATTCAAGCACAACACACACACACACACTCTTCCGGCTCAGCTCAATCGGTAGTAAATTACTCACGGTGATAGACCGGAGTTGGGCTCGGTTTAAAATAAAGAATATAACTGAAGTAACTTTTTTTAGTAGCAAAAAGAAACCGAGAAAAAAACGTGACGTTGTCATCTAGAAAGCACTTGATAACAGCCACTGGATTGTTTATGTCGATAATTTAACTTTGAATATATAGCAGGACATTTCATCAATGGGTTTCTGTAGCGATACATAACAAGTATCGATTCGGGTCAAGTTATATTTGACACGCTTAAAATGTCACGTCTAACCGAAGACAGAAGCCAGTTAGTGGATCGACCCCGACGATCATTCATCTCCACGAAGGTGATTTAATCGGCTATCAAACTGAACTACGATGCAGCACACTTGCTGCGAACACACCGAGAGAGAAATCTGATATTCTCTCTGCCCGGCCGATATCTAATTGATAATTAGGGCTATTTTCCGCTTAACTTATCCGACGAAACGAGCGAATCGGATGACTATTAGCTTTGCTAATCCGGATATGCTGGAGACAAGTTTCGACCTCAAATAAAGCCGAATGTCCGCGATTATACGCAATAATCGCTTTTCCCACAAGCTAATCGGATCGAGTGAAGTCGCTGTTACATCGGGATGATTCATTGTCAGTCGGCGTAATCGAATGCTCGAGATCGGGTTCGTGTCGCTTCCTGCATATGATGTGGTTCGGACAATTGTAACAAAGTAAGACATATCACCATATTTTGAAACGCTTTCACGGATAACCAATTTAATTGGTATGAATGAATATATTTCCGCGATACTAAATATTAGAACAATAATGGTCGATGCTTCTGGTAGTAATTTCTTAAGAACTACAAGTTGGAGGGGGGGGGGACGAGAATATTCACGATAGGTTTATAGCAGTTGACAAGTAATCAGAAACTTCTCTCTATATAATCTCTAATAGCTATAATACCCGGGTTTTCTTCAATGAGGCTTTTTTGGATCACGTGATATCTCCCTCTTTCTTTGAGGAACATACAAACCGTGTCCAAGTTAATCAATATGGTGACTTACTGCGTGACTCATGAAATAACAAATCTGGATTTAGAGAAACGGGGAAATGAATATTTTTCCTTTTTTTTAAAGGGTCGCTAAGTATTTCGATTCCCCCCCCCCGAACTTGCTAGTTATCCATCTGCCTGTTTCTGCTTCAAAAAATGCTTAATTAAAGCTGCGGAATTTCTTCGATGTACTTTACGGACCCATAACTAATTTTAAAATATCCTAAGCTACATGAATTTATGCAGTTGAAAAGTTAATAGAAAAAAAAACATACAGTCCGATAAATGCTACCATCAGAATAGTAAAATACACAAAGATCAGTCAAACTTCATCAAAATGTTACTCTATGCAATAGAGCAGTTGATCAGTAAAATCAAAAGTAGTAAAAAAATATATATATTATGCGATAAATACAAGTATTATAATGGGCACAAAAATGAAATCACTTATGTACAATTCACCAAAATGCTACAAAATGCACTAATGAGAAAATAAATATATATACTGGCAACATTAAAGAAGTGGAAAACCATTGTAAAGGCATATATACGTCTGAAACGCATTGCTAGGGAACCGCGGTAACCAAAGTAAACGTTCCGAAAGTGATTGTTGAGGCCCAAAAACCATTGTTGCCCGACAGTTTTACGCCCATTTCAGGCATTTGCCCAAGTCTGTCAAACTTTCAAAGTAGCCTATCGTTTAAGTCGGGTCCCATTTGGTATATATGCAAAATTTGGCGACGATCGATCTAAAATTGTAGATTTGCATAGAGAAGACACACACAGAAAATAAATTTTATACATAGATTTTTGAAATATTAGACGTCACATCACCCTCTAATGAAGATATCATGCCCAAAAACAATGTGATTTAAATAATGCATGTGCATTATTTAAAGCGTACGAGCTGCACACACATGTGCGTCGTTTAACTTAATAGAACCACAATCATTTTTATGTACAAAAGGTCTGATTGGATTGGAATCTGCAGATTAAAACTCTTTCTGTGCGTAAACCACTCGGTGATAGTAATTCAGATGTGAACATCACTGAATTATTCCACAGACGTTTTTGTGCCTCAGGATATGTCTTTATGATTTTGGTAGTGCCATTACACATCTTATCGCAATTCCTTTTTCACAATTACATCATCTAAATTCCTCGATTGTGGTATTTAGTAGTTCCTTCAGTACGATTTCTTTTGATCGCTATTTCTTCTTCATAATTTTATAACGCCTTCATTTACATACAGTTCCTCGATCATGATTCCTTCTTCATAATTCCTTCGTTAGAATTCCGTAATCACTATTGATTTAGTACATTCATAGCAGTTGAATTCATTGAATTCGTATTGTTCACGATTCTTTATCTCTATTCATTCAATGTATTGATCAATATTTATTCAATGTATTGATCAATATTTATTCAATGTATTGATCAAAATTTATTCAATGTATTGATCAATATTTATTCAATGTATTGATCAAAATTTATTCAATGTGTCCATCAAAATTCATTCAATGTGTCCATCAAAATTCATTCAATGTGTCCATCAAAATTCATTCAATGTGTCCATCAAAATTTATGTATTGTAGTCATCAAAATTTATTCGGTATATTTATTAAAATCAATTCAATGTCTTTGCCAATTCACTCAGCGTTGTAATCCCAAATTAAAACTCTCAGCATCCGTACCAAGCCGGAACCAAGTGTAAAAATGAGACATGACCTTTACATTTGTGTGATCTTGAAGTTTTATCCCATTTTCAATTGCGACTGGCTACCAACTGAATTCGCTCCATTTAGTTATTCCGATAATAACAAAAAAAAGCGCTCAGTTATCAGTCAAGAATGGCAATTTACAGCATTTTCAAAAAAAAAAAAATTCTATAGATGCGTTAGTTCATAAAAAAATTAAAACTGAAAGTACATAAATTGTCAGAATTCATAAGATGCCCCGAATTTCGAAAGAATAATGGAAACGATAGCGGGAATTTTTGTAAAGGGAAACTCAGATGCATTTTTTTATTTAATAATTTTTAATTTTGCTTTTTCAAAAATGAGAGGGAAAAATATAATAATAACGAAAAAAAACAAACTACCGGAAAAGAGGTGAAAATTAGTTTTCTTTTCGCTTTCGCGACAGGTTCTTATGGTTTTTACGCTGACAAGGTTATTAGTTAGGACTTGGAAATTTAATTAAGTTAAAACTACTTTTTTTCTCTTCTTTTTTATAAAGTTAATTTTTCGTGAAGTGACGTGAAAAAAAGAAAAAAATGAATTTGGAAATGGCGTAAAAATTTTAGAATGTGAAGAAAAATGACGACAGATGATAAATTGGAAGCGTAATTACACCAATTCCGTTTTAGGTATTATTTACTCTTGTATGCGGACGTGTGCAGAAGCATTTATTATTATTTTAGTTTTTAGTTTTTTCGGCTAGAAAAAAAAAATCGAAATTAGTTTAATTTTCCGGAAATTCCAAGATAAACTACACGTCCTGTAACACGATACACGAAAGTTAATTTGCATTTTTTTTTTGCCTCGACATTTTTTTTAGTTCATGTAATCATTTGTATTAAACATTTTTTTCAGATTATTCTGGCATTTTATGGCATTATATCTTATGGGTGTTCTTTGTTATTATCCCCCCCATTATTATTTAATTTCGTTTGCGGTTGTTTTTATGGATGTATTAGAAACTAGTTTCATTAAGTTTGAAACTATATGGTGTGTAAATAAATAAATATATATATATATATTGTTAAACTGAAAACAAATTAATTATGTGAATTGGAAATTGAAAATTCAAAACTTTAGAATGAAAAAAAAATCGAAGAATTAAAAAAAGAGTTCAAAAATGAAAAAAAAAAGTGAAAAAAGTCGTAGCCAATGTCTAGGGCTCTCATCGGGGGGAACACACTGACATAGGCTTAACACAGAACGTTTCTGAGAGCATCTTTTGGCCTCCAAAGCCGTTCTGCTGTAATACCATTGAATTCAAAAATCTAGAAGAATCAAAATATGAGGTGCAAGTATGTATGAGGTACCTGTGCACTAGCACCTTCTGTATCTATTTTATATATTGCAACTTTGCTTTTTTTTGGCTATTTATTTTGACACTTCTATATTTTTAATTCAATGGTACTGCAGCAGAACGTCGAGGGATGACCATCTATTTAGGCTTTGTAGGCCAAGGGATGGTCTTGGAAACGTTTTGAGTTAAGCCAATGTCAGTGTGTCTCTCCCCCCCCCCCCCCATGAGAGAACTAGACACTGGCAACGACTTTTTTCTTTTCTTTTTTTCATTTTTGAATTCTTTTTTTTAATTTTTCGATTTTTTTTTTATTCTAAAGTTTAGAAATTGTGAATTTCCGATTCACATAATTGATTTATTTCCAGTTTAACAACTATGTTTTTCACTACACTGTAAATTACAGCTGCCGATGGCGCTGATATCGGTGAGTTTCGACAAAAAACAACTATTCATAATGTACATTTTTCTGTACATTTTAATGCACATACTCTTTATTTTAATGCACATACTCTTTATTTTAATGCACATACTCTTTATTTTAATGTACATATTATATATACATATATATATATATATATTTTTTTTTTTTTTTTTTTTTCACAGAATGGTCTTTTCAAAGTTTTCCATTGAAATGAAGTTTGTTGATATGAGAATTTCTAAAATTGATGTAAATTCAAGAAATTTCTATTAATTTTCATAATCAAATCTTTTTAAGAGATATCCGATCCCACTACCTTTCTTGTCACTTTCCTTTAGAATAGTACTGAATCGAACTTTAATAACATTTTTTGATATAAAGATTCCCAAAATAGTGAAAACAATCATAAATTTTGAACTACCTATGTTATTTTCTACTAAAAAGTCATTTTTATGTCCAGTTTTAGGCAAAATTCATGTACTATTTGAAACGCGATTGCAAAAAAAGTCTATGTATGGAATACTTTGCTATTTTCACAGTATATTCAGCGAGTGATGTAGTAGGTTATGAATCAAAATATAAAGGATTGTATGATACGCGATAAGTTTCACTCAAATCACCCAATCCAATCAAATCGAAACTCACGCAATGTACGTGTGAATTTTTTGGAATTTGATTTTGCATATATCATATGTGTATAAAACACTGTAATTGGACGAATATATGTAATAGACCTTAGATTTTTATTCATAACCTTAACAATATACAGCGAAATATCATATTGCAATATTTTAACGATTGTCAATGGATTTTTAGAAATCGTGTTTCAAACTGGAGTAAAGTGCCAAAAATATTGACGTTTCATTCTTCGTGAAGCGCGTTAAAAGTTATAATTCACAGATAAGTTCGGTTCTATAAGCGTCATATAAACAAAACCATGGTTGTTTCCAGGAATTACAAGAAATAAGGCTTTCATAAAAGATGAGAAAAAAATCGATATTTTCTTCCAAAATGGTGTTTTAAACGTAGTCGGATACCTTAAAAATGTGGCTGGGTCAGATATTACTATTCTAATGACTTTATACTAAGCTTGATGGTCAAAATTTAGTCTAATCTGTATTTTCCAGCCACTAAAAAAAAGTTGAAAAATGATGACAGCTCTAAACTCTGATGCATGTTGAATGAATATCATTTGTTCACACGGTCTTACAACATGACAAGGCCAACTCATCGATCAGAGGAAAAAGCCGGTATACCTTTAAAAAAATCCTCAATATGGCGAGGAATGGCCTCGTTCGAATGTTTATACGAACCTGGAAACGATGAATCATGTCATCTCTGACAGTGTTTCTTAACTTTTTTTTTTGTCAAATGCCCCTTTTGAACCATATATTCTTCACGTGGCCTCCTGCACTATACAGTGCCCACCCCCCATCTCTCATCCAGGAACGAGAATCTTTCTACTTACTAAATTGATTTTATAGTAAATTTATGGTGAGAAATTTTTTTCTTGAGTAAGGTCAGTTCCCCCCCCCCCCGGGCCGAAGTTCAGTGAAAATTCCTCTTGTGTAGGTTCCATGCAGGGCCATCTCAATACCCTCAGCTCCTAGGCATAATGATGTTTCCCCCTCCCGTAATAAGCTTGGAGCAACAGCTCGAGTACACATGAACATACTCGCAAAGCGTAGGTACCATATCTTGTCATGCAGCCCCCCCTCGATATGAACCCTCTCCCCTTCCCATGTCTGGATGGACCCCCAAGTTAAGATAATGCTGGTTTTATGGGCGTTACTTCTCGGAATGTGAAAGCAGTCACTCCCCCCCCCCATATTTCCCTTTAAAGCTTTATTTCTTAACATCTTGGTTTTTTTTTCCATGGCTCTCTGTGCCCCCTACCCCCTTAGTCACTTGTCACAGTACCTCTTCCATGTTATTTTAACCCACGGCTCCCTTAGAATAACCTAGGACCGCAAGAAAGCCTATGCTCCCAGTTTGAGAAACAGTATCTATGACATCCTACTCCTAGGAATCCCATTCCTCAATGTGTGTTAATTTTTACAGGTATAACGGCCGTATTTACCAACTTAGTATAAACTACAATCGCAGGTTAAAGGATTAGCGATCGACACGGATTGGTTAAAATCCTCAATGTAACCAATCCGTTTTGATCTTCGTTCCTTTCACCTGCGATTGCAGTTTAAACTGTGTTGGTGAATGCGGCCGTTACAGAGTTGTGAGTGCTAGAGGGAGTGTAGCTACATCTTCCTAAAAAATATTTGCATGCTAAATGTCTTTTTTGTGAGCTACCATTTGCAGCACCAAATATTTGTTGTTGTTTTTTGTTTTGTTTTTTTTGGAATTTTGTACACGTTTGTCTTCAATAAAATTTTGTTTTTATCCATTGGTTAATTAGTTAATTTAATGGAATTATGGTTCGAACTTATAGGTTTATTGGCCATATATCCAATTCGGTGTCACTTACTTCACGTTATATGTATTTTCAAAATCCCAGAATTGCCGTATTCGAGGGTGAGCTACACATCCTTTTATACAAGGTGCAATACTTTTTATTGTACGCATTTTGCACAGTGTACCAAACCCCTGGTACCGATATACACTGAAGTTCCAGAAAAACTAGTACATCTATCTAATATCGCGTAGGTCCCTCTCGAGCCCTCAGAAGTGCTGCAACACGACGCGGCAAGGACTCCACTAATATGTGAAGGTATCCTGAGAGAAGACAATTCACACCATGATTTTTCTCAGGGCAGTACACAATTCCATAATAATGCGAGATGATTTTGTACATTTTGTACTGCACATGGCAAGATATCCCATATCTGCTCAAGAATATCCATGTCTAGGGATTTAGATGGCCTACGGAGGATGCTGAAGTCAGAAGAGTATTCCCGGAGTCACTCGGTAGCAACTTACAAGGTGTGTGATGTCGCATTGTCCTGTTGTTATTGCCCAAGCCCGTATGAATTCACACGGGACATGAACGGGTGTAAGTGGTCGGAAAGCATGTTTACGTACTGGTCATCATCATGCAGAGTCGTCTGTAGCATTATCAGGGCTACCAAATACACAAGTCCCATACCATGATAGAGCCTCTAACCAGCTTGAAAAATCCTGTTGAATGCAGGGTCCATGGTATTGTGGGTTTTTTTCCCTCCATACGAACACATAAGTACACCTCCATCAGCCCAATACAACTGAAAACACGACTGAACAGTCTAATGGCAGTGCTGGCGAGCCCAGGTGAGGAGCATAGTTTTGCGCCCTGCATTCATCAAAGTTATAAATTGCCTATGGCGATAACCCGGAGTTGTTTTCGGTTTGAAAGAAAAGTCATCAAAGTTACACTCGAGTGGGCCTTAGGCTCCGAATGTCCATATCAAGGAGGGATCGTTGTACAGTTTGCATGCGACACTTCTTAATGCCCGAACATTGAAATCTGTAATGATTTGAGAAAGTGTTGCAGGTCTATCTCATGAAACGATTCTTGTGAGCCGTCGATGGTCCCATTCCTTCAATGGTCTTTTTCCACCCCCCTCGTCTTTGTCGGAGATTTGATGTTTTTTCCATTTTCTTTATAATCACGGTGCGCTCTTGTGATGTTTGTGTGAAATTCAAATTTAAACACTATCTTGAATATACTGTTCCGTCCATCTCACGAGCGCCGAACGTTCAAAGTCGCCTAAATCGTCATTAACTGCCATTTTAATAGCAGAAACCGATCTCTAACACAGCTCTTCTCTTTCCCATTGTCTTATATAGTCACTTTTGACCACATCGACTTACGTTGCAAACGCTCATCTGTACCAGTTTTTCTTGCACTTTGGTGAACAAGATGCTAATGATTTTTTTTTTTAGTTTTTTTTTTTTGGGAGAAAAAGTGCGTTTCATATATACGTTGATAAATACAGTATTCGAAAATTTCCGAAACTTCGAGCTTCACTGTGCGATTAAATATTAATATTATCCGTTCATTATATAAATTTATTGCAACAACATATTTCTGAATAAAAGCGTAATATTGAATATCTTCTCTTAATATTCCGCTTCCATAATTCATCTTCCACATGAACCTACCGAATGCATATGAACAGTCATTATCTCGTATTCCCACGAGAATAAATTACTTGAATTTCAACTGTTATTATATCCATCATTGGATTGCATCGAAAATTTAAATTATAGCAACGATTCTACAATTTGTTCACAAAAATTAAAATAAATTTCATCAGACAACGATTTCGAAGAAGATTTTTTAATGAATTACGCATCGAAACAGATGCATTTTCCAATTCATGAAACGATGTCCGATGTTTTCCTAGATCTTGTTTCTTAGCGTTATTATTCTATATACAGTGAAAACAACCATCGATCATCGCATTACAGTAAATAAGGGAATGTGTTATGCGTACGAGGTGCATGTTCGGTCAAGTAGTAGAACGCATTCCACGGTACATTTCCAGATAACTCAAGACACGTTTCCAAGCCATTCAAATGGCCCACGAAAGACTATAAAATCATTTAAGTGGCCCGTGGCACATTTCAAAATTACTTCAGTGGCTCGTTCTACATTTCCAGATAATTCAAGGAGCCAACGACACATGTTCAGATCATTTAAGAGATCCCACAAGCAATTTTTCCAAATCTCTTGAGTGACCTTAGGCACACCTTCAGATTCATGGTACATTTTCAGAGTATTCGAGAGGCTGGTGGCACATTTTCAGAATACTTGAGTAGCTCGCAGAGCAATTACAGATCACTTTATTGGCTCGCGACACATTCACAGCTCACTTGGCACATTCCCAGATAATTTAAGTCACTCGAAGCGCATTTCCCTATCATCATCACACGAGCGGCCATCACACAAGCGGCCCGAGACACTTTCAGATCACCTGAGTGACTCGAAACATTTCCAGACAATTCAAGTGGCCCGCGGCCCATTTCTACATAATTCAAGTTTCTCGCGACAACTACAGATAACTCAAGTGACCCGTGACACGTTTACAAACTAAAAAAATGTCCGCACACTCCAAAAGGTTAAACGGAAACACCTTTTTGCTTTACTGAAATGAAGGATTAAGATTGTTTCCATAATTTATGAATTATACATTATGATTGCTTGCTTGAGCGTCAATAGCGTCCCACAGCCTCATATGATATTTATTAACCCAGAAATACCATATTTATAATCCAGATCTTATTTATGTTTTCATTTCTCTTGTGTTTCATGATATTTTTCATGTTGTTTCATTATTTTCTACGCTGGCGATTTTTTTTTCCGCCGCCCATAATGTGTCCAACGGCCTTGGCGACTTTTGATGGGGTCGTCGGACATGTTTGGCGCCGAAAATCGCCAACCTGTCCCTTATACCGAAGCTGTTCCATAGTTATAACTGTAATTACTCTAATTATAATGATTGATTAGTCGTATGTATAAATGTTCATCTCGCATATTTGTCAAACTGGGCATTTTTTGTTTCTTTAGAATTGCATTTTAATTCCCCACGTAGCTCCCTGGCGAGTTTTCTTTTATAAATGGCAACTTTGCTAATCTTTGACAACTTTTTTGGCGATAATTGATGAAGTCCAGTATTTTCCTGCAGATTCCGATTTCGCCTATTTTAATCCATCTCCTAACCAGATAGATCATGGTCCGCTGCTTTAAATGAAGAGATATAAGCAGGTGGTCGAAGAAGACCTGGGGGCTATGCTGAAAAATGTGAATGTATGTGTTGTGAATCGACCGTGAAGTTTGTTTCTGGGTAGTGCTTGTTATAGAGTGCTACCATCAATTTTTCAAACTATAAGTGAAGTTTAATGATTGAATATTGTATCATTGTAGGCCTACTGCTCTTTGTGACGAGACTTCTTAAATGGGAGACCGACTTGCATTAGTGCTTCAAAGATGGGAAACACAGAAAACTAACTTCAGCCGACTACCGTAGTCGCCCGGTGGGGTTCAAACTCGAGTCCTCGAGATGCGAGTCCGTCAGTATGACGACTGCGACCACCACAGCGGCACAACCAATTTTAATCCAGGAAACATAGTCAGCCTAGGTATAGATATCGTTTTGTATGTATTGATACTTTTCTACTACTAGTACTTAACCCCGTACACATTCTTTTGCGGAATTTCCAACGAATCGGTAACTAATCTAAGTGTGTGTGTGCCCCTAATGCATTTATGTTGTCAGAGTTGTGCTTGTTTCGTGTTGTAGCTGGTATTGCCATCTGTCTTCCATATTTTGAAGTGAAGAGAGTGAATGTTTGAATTTACATTTTATCTGTAATGTTGGAGGCCTGCCTGCTCGATACTCTTTTCTACTGCTAACTACTTCTATATTACTGCAACTACTTCCCACAGGCATATCATGAAAATTGCTCGGATTCCAACTTCTATAGAATTGGTGCATCTCAGAAGGCTGTTTACGTATTGTGTACCTAACGTGAAGTTTTTTTCTGAAAAATGTCTGTTATATTTTCAAGGAGTGCTGCCCTCTCTCTCCCAAATTGGGAAGCAAACAATTTTTCAGTTTATTTCGCCTGTTTTTTTCCTAATTTTAGTAGCTGTAGAATTGGTTCTGTGGAGATAATACTTTTCTCCATTCATGGAGGCAGATATGAATCTTCCTGAACCATCATCTTCAGATATAACCAGTCTTCCGAAAATCTTGTATTTATTAACAAGTCGAAGGACGTCTTTCCCTACATATATCTGTCGCCATCTGGTAGCCTTGACGTCATTTATTATCTGTTAGTGCATTGTTGCCGCCGTCCAATTGCACGGAGCCATTCAGCACATACACGTTCCAAGGAGGAAATACTCTGTCTGTTTCCATAGCTTTCAGGTAGAGCGCTCATACCGCAGACCGAGGTTCGAACCCCGTGCAGACAGAGATGAATTTTCATCCTAAACTATCATCTCTATATATAATCCGTCTTCTGCAAATCTTGTAGATACTTAAAAACCTTTCGGATGTAATCCCTTGGTGGCCCGCATTTTGCCCAAGGTCCGAAGGTTGCTCACTACTGAATTAATTCTGGAAAACAAATTTCCGAAATTTATTTTATGATTCAGACAATACAAAGAAAAAAAATGGTGGGAAAATATGCGTGTATAGTGAAAATAACGAAGTGTTTGTTTCTGTGTAGTCCTTGTTATAGTGCTACCATCTGCCATCAATTTTTCAAACTATAAGTGAAGTTTGATGAGTGAATAATTGTATCATCCTAGGCCTATTGCTCTCTGTGGCTAGACTGTTTTAACTGGGAGATCGGCTCGAATTTTCGCGCCTCGACCTAATTCATCTAAGACAGCGGTTCTCAACATTTTCTAACTCGCGGAGCACTTTTGAGTGTATAATTTCTATGGCGGAGCCCTGTTTGAATCAAGGAACCCTTTTTAGTATATAATTAATATGGTTAAAATTAATAAATTAATTTTTTATTTATTTATCAAATTTACTGATTCATTTTATTTTTCTCGAACGTCTGTGGAGCCCCGGGAAAGTGCACACGGAGCACCGGTTGATAACCGCTGATCTAAGGCATCTAATTAATAAAAAGATCAGAATAAGTATAATTATTTATTTCCATGAGAATTAAATATTTTGATTTGTTGAAAACGCAAAACTATATAATTTCCATAGATTCTGTGCAGGAAAACAAGCTGGATGAGAGTGGAAATATACGTAAATATAAAAAGGATGTCAGAATCTGATGACATGAAAGCCCGTCACGAAGGAGAAGCAAAGCTCGGGACAAACTCAATCTCGACCAGTTTCGAAAAGTCGTTTAGCTCATCTCTCAAGAAAATCAAGTTAGACTATAACCCCCTTTCCGTCCTCACCCATAACTCCTTACCTTAGATTTTTTTTAAGGAAAATACGATAGCAAGAAAAAAAGAGAGAGAAATTGCTGGAGTGAGAGAGGAGAGAAGAGCTCGCTTCGGGTGTAATGTGATTTTCTAGCCTGGGTTGATTTCCGAACTTTTCGGAAACTGTTCTTCAGCCTATGGATTTTTTTTACGGTGGCTGCAGAGCATATATATAGCGTCTCTCTTTATATACTTGTATATCTCTCAAGCAGGATTCTTACATTCCCAAAGTGGATACGGCGTAAAGTGAGATCGCGGATATATATATATTTTTTTCCATTAATGAATTTTCAATAGCCTGTGACGGGATGAGATATAAATATATTGGAACTTCCTCTACAGCGAGATATAAGTTTGATGAACTTATGAGAAGTTTCCGAAGTGGTGAGCGTTTTCATGAAGGTTTCGTCTAAATTCTGGGAAGATGTAAGAAATATCAGAACCAAACTAAAACCACTTTCTTGAGGTTCCTCTTATTTCGAAAAATCCACGTATATAATTTTCTGTTAAAGAAAGAATTTTGGATATCTGTATTTTAAGTTGTGAGAATCGAAACTTGATAAATAAAATTACAGTAAAACTCTCTAAAAGAGGGACAACGCTTCCTTATTTTAAGAACCAGGTCTTCAAAAAAATGATCTTCCGTATAATAGTGGTGGAAGGGGAAAAAACATCTTTCGGAACTGTTGTCATAATCGATTTTGCGAAATGTATCCAGAAGTAATGAAAACAATGTTGTGTGGTTAAGAAAGTTACAATAAAAGATTTTCAGAGATATCGATTGCACATTCCATATATATGTAGACTCGAATCCACATAGAATAAATGAAATACGTATATTATTTAAGATCTTATCAGTGAATAGTTTGAAGCAAGCGTTTCCCAACTTTCCTGAACCCAAGGACCAGCAAAAGATCTGAAACAATCCGACGTACCAATATCTTACAGCATGACAGCGACTTGTATTTTGCGGGACCTTCCTTAACAATTTCAGTGACGCATTGCTTGGAATTTGAAACAAGTATTATTTTACAAAAATAGTGGCATGAACCGAAATATTGATCAATAATAAGTAAGGAAAAATAAACATTATGCATTTCCTTTTAGTATTACGCCTCTGCAAAGTTTCAACTATAACTGCTTACGATGACCGCGAAAAGTGAATTTGTATTCATAAAACTTCATCGTGTTAAAAAAAACTAGCTGTCCCACAGTTTTTCTATGATCTGGTAATTTAATAATTAGTGGTATTTTAAAGTACCGTCAGAACTGAAAGGATTAACTTTTATCCGTGTTGACTTTAATTGTCCGGTTTTTCACAAAAGTTTGTATGAATTTTCAATCTTTACTAAAATCATAAATAAACTCCGTATCTTATAAACCATATTATGGTGGTTGGCTATAATAATATCATTACCATGATTATCCTTCATCCCACATATTTGTCACGTTTTTCGATGTGTTTTTTTTTTCTTTGTGATTTACATTTCAAATCACTTAGTTCTTTTTCTAGTTGTCCTTCATTGATTTCTAGTTGTCCTTCATTGCCCTATCAGTTGGTATTGTTTATTAGCAATTTCACCAGCAATTGTTGATTTTACCGTCTTATGGCAACACGTTTTTCTGGTGACAATTGACGATGTCCCATATTTTCCCGTATTTAATATCCCAGTTTCTCATGGTTTACTCAATAAAATATTATCACTAAATCATGAGGAATGTTTTTCCTTCTGAAATACATTTTTTTTTAACTGTTATTTGCCTTTACTGAAATTTGAGAAATAAATAGAGGGAAAACGTATAGGAATAAAAGAAAGGTCTAACACCTCCCAAAAGGGAGGTTGCTCTTTAGAGTTTCTTATGAAAAAACCTCAAAATAAAAGTAAAATAACCTGCAAGAACAAACGGCCTAAAAAAACTAGCTCGTTTTCCAAGGGGGAACTAAGGGAGACAATATCATTTATTTAAATGTATTCACCATATGGTATTTGTTTTATTGCCGAGTGTGTGTGAGAGAGAGCGACTGTTGCCACAGAAATTCCCAATGATTCATTATCAGCTAAAGACTATTTATAACCAGCATCATCAATAAGTTAAGGTCATACATTACGTTCGTGATTGCAGTTATATTGCTTCCCGTAAAACTGATAACCGGAGTCCCGTTTATGGGAAACCGATTTTTGAGATTAATGGTATTCGATATCAAAACTCATTTGACTATTGCGGGAAAACAGACGGGCGAGGAAGCAGAAAATGTATAGAGTACTACTCCAGTAGAAAATTTTTTACAGTTTCCACATAATCAAAAAATTAGATTATCATCAGTCTCGTGGCAAACCAGCTGATCTCTCGGAAAGCACAGGAATCGGATTGTGATTAAAATTATTAAAATAAAATCTCTCTTTTGCAGTAACCGGCGGGACAAAAAAATTCGTCCGTAAAAGAACGGTGACTGTTCAGCAGGGGTTTGAAATGCATTCTTTTATTATGAAAGAGGAAATTATTATTTGGCCGTAAAAGAGGGGTGACCGCATCTGAGGGGTAAATTGTGAACGTATAATACGTGTTAATATTTCTCTTACATAACAACAACCATACTTCTTGGCCTATCAGGTTTGCACCACCTTTCAGGTTTTTAACCCCTTTACTAAAAATTCAAAAATGAAAAAGTCATAGCCAAATGTCTAGGGCTATCATCAGGGGGGGGGGGAAGGAACACCCTGACATTGGCTTAACACAGAACGTTTCTGAGAGCATTCCTTGGCCACCAAAGTCGAAATAGATGCTCGATCCTCCGACGTTCTGCTGTAGTAACTCAAAATCAAAAATCAAAAATCAATTCAAAAATCTAAAGAAAAAAGCCAAAACGAATGTTTTCTGTCAAGTTGAAGATAAAGCGAAGTTGCAGTCAATACAAAAATATATAAAATAGATGCAGAAGGTACATGTATTTGAGCCTTCTGCATCTATTTCTGAAATTGCTTTTCCATTAAACATTAATCTTTAATAATTCTGGAATTTTTCATTAATCATGAATTATCGTGAATTGCGAACCATTTTTTTCCACCAATTCTGAAATTATTTCCTTCAATAATTATTAAATCATTTCTCTCATTATATATAATTCTGAAGTTATTTCTTCATATTGAGGTCTCTTTTTTTAAATCATTTATATAATTTCCTTACCCATGAAAGCTATTTTCGTTGGCGGGCCACTGCAAGAAGCTTCGAGGAGGAAAAAAAATCAATTATTCGAGCATATAGTAAAAACAACAAATGAAATTCCGATAACATAATGAAAAACTGAAATATCATCATAATCATCAACCATTTTTAATCCACTGCTGGATAAAATTCTCTTCTAAATTTTCCAATTGTACTCTGCCTGATGCTTCTGCCATCCAGTTGACCCCAGCCTAGATCTCATCAATTCATCTTATTTGGGGACGACTGCTCAGGCGTTTAACACCACGAGGTTACCAATCCGGAATACTTGTCCATCCAGACCCACAGTCAGAAATTTCGTTCGGAAGGGGACTACTTTAATTTCGGGAGTGGTGGGGGGCAAACGGATACAACAATAGATTTGGCCATCTTTTTCTCTTTTTTCCGTCATTTTTTCACATTTTGGGGGGGGGGGGGCAGATCCCAATCCCCTCCCCCTTGGTGGAGTGACGTCCTTGGGTCCATCTCTTGTCGGTTTTCTTGGAATATGTCCAGCCCATTTCCATTTTAAACGTTTAATTCTTTTTATGATATCATATACATTTGTGTGGCTTCTTATCCAAGTGATTCGTTTTTCTGTCTCCCCCTTGTGATGCCTAAAATACATCTTGCCATGCGCCTTTGTGTTGTCTGTAGCCTTTGTATCGTTTTGCTTGTGAGTGTTCATTTGATGTTTATATATTTCACACAAAAAAAAATAGTGTGAAATGCATAAACATATTAAAAAAAAAAGAGAATCATAATTAAAAATTCTCGGTTAAAAGCACATTCCCAAATTGCTCCCATTAAAAATCAAACTGCCCCTCTCCCTTAAAAATCATATTGTTCCCCCTCCCCTCTCTGTGGGTCGTTGACCCTATGTTGGGAACCACAGATTTATAGATTGATTTCATACTTGCCAATTTTATACTCAGATATGTCATTCAAATTTCAAGGGGTTGTACGGTTATTAGAATAAGAAGAAAATTAACTTTTTATACAGTCCCCGTGTGCCCAAGAACCCAACTAGAAAGTTTTTGCCCTGACTCTTCTGTTGCCAACGAAAAAAATTCCATGTTTCTAAGTGCAATATTCACTGAGGTATTCGAATTTAATAAAAAAAAAAAGGAAATATGGGGAAAAAACAGCGTTAAATGCGGGTATAACGGTTTTTGGCATTTAGAGTTATTTTTGGGGGGGGGGGGCTTGCCAAATTTTCATCCGTTTTTCGAATATCTCAATGAATATTGTGTGTGTGTGTGTGCGCGTGCGTTGACATCAAGAGAGACAGGGCAACAACTTTTTAATTTGGTTTTGAGCACGGCGATGTATAAAAAAAATTTTTTTTTTAATTTTTAATAATTATAGAGCCCCTTGCAACTTGAATGACATATCTGATGACTACGCGTTACTTGGAAACTTTTTCCAATTGGAAGTACTGTTTACAGACCAACGGTTAACCAGTAAAATGCCACCCCCCCCCCTTCCTCTTGTTTGTTATGCCCCTGTGTATATAACTTTTAACGTGGTCAAAAAATCTCAAAACGTATGCTTTAGTGTATCATCAAAAATATTATTTACCCATCGATTTATTTCAAATTTTTACGGATATTTCCGATTGTACTGGGTGGGCAAAAAGTCCGTAGAAATTTTAAAAATGAATAAAAACCGGAAAAAATAACCGAAATAAAAGACGGTTTGCAGGGTTAGCATCGCTAGGTCACTGGATTTTTTTTTTGACAGGAAAAACCTCAAAAACAGCCGATAGGTGGCGCTGATACGAGCAACTTCGGTGGTAATATGCAAATGAGACGGTGAGACGGTTATAAGAACTTGCGCTCCTAATCCACAATCAGTTCACCGTTGTAAGCCGCGTATATGTACCTGCTGCACTCTGCCGTAGCTGGATTATTTGTGACTCGCCTGCAATGTGTTAATAACACCTGTGGTGGTTGTCATGTGAAACACATACTGCTGTAATAAACGATTTGGAGGCATTCTGTTCGTTATTTGCGTATCATCTCTCTGACTTGTGTACGTCAGGGTCACCCCCCCCCCATCGGTTGTTTTTTGAGTTATTTTTCCCAGTCAAAAAAAATCCCGCTACCTCTAGCGATGCTACCCTTGCAAACCGTTTTTTATTTCGGTTATTTTTCCGGCTTTTATTCATTTTTATAGTTTCTACGGACTTTTTGCCCACCCTGTATATGCTATGCTATGCCCCAACACTATTTTATTCATATCTCCACTATTTTTATTTTTTTTGATAGTTTTTAAACATTATGAGAAAAAGTGTATTATCGACACCGCATGAGGAAATAGCAAGACGTCAATTTAATTGTTTGCATATATTACGTGAATAAAAATTAATTTTAAAGTAAACAAAACTGTTTAATTAATCAAATCAGGCAGAATATTTGAGATCCCATTCATAAATACGTGATTTATGATGAAAAGCTGCGTAAATTTTTTTACAATTCTATTTCAAATAAGATCGATTCAATTAAATTTCAATTTTTTGTTTCATTTTATGAACAAAAGTGTTTCCTTTATTTTGAATCAGTTTTTATTCAATTACATGCTATTTCATGATTGCATGAACAATACGTGTTTTTTTTCCTTAAGGGGCCGTTCAAGTATTACGTAAGCAAATTTTTAGCCATTTGTGACCCCCCTCCTCCCCCTTGTCAGCAAAATTTCGTCATCAGCTCTGCCCCTCTGAATCCTAACTCATATTTTCATAAAGGGTGGTTGATGACGTAAGCATTATCCACACCCTCCCCCCCCCGTCATCAAAAGTCAGCAAATCGGAACCCCCCCCCCCAATGATGATGACGTAATACTTTAACGGCCCCTAATGTTTGAAAATTTGTAAAAAATCTGATTATTGAAGATGTGTATGAAATTGTCATTTCATAGCGGAGAATATACAATCAAAAACATTTATGCCAAATTTGAAATAAATGAGACGTCAAACAATATTTTAAATGTTACTTCTATGAAAGGTATGAGACCCCGCGGGATTTTACGTATTAGACTATACGAAACACTACGCGTTGAACAATGATACGACACGATATCGGATACTTAATGCGAAATACGACTTTCATGAATATGAATTTCCTGAACTCATCGTTTATTACTATTTAGGGAAGCTTTCGTCGGCATGCGATAAAATCTTAAAATTAGGTCGTAAAAACGGCTTTTCACCGTTGAGTTAATTACGTCCTAAAACAAGAGTTGCTCTGACTTAATTCAAGCACTCGGCAATTTTTCCTTAAAAATGAAACAGCCATAAAAATGGAAGTATAACAACTTGTGGCGCAATAAAATTCATTTCGTTTTCAATTACGATGGTGAAATAGAAAACTTCCGAGAACATTAGTTTCAAAATAATTACTTTCCTAAAAAGAATTTCATTATTTAGGAGTAAATTCGCATTTCTCTTTCGGTTAACTCTGTCGGGATCTTTACCGCGTTGAAAGTAGTTAGAAACCAACATAAATGCCGGTTTTTTTCAAGGCCTAGTATTAGTTTGATATAATTTTTTTATAATTATTTTCGAGTTTATATCTTATTGAATTTATTATTCTCAAGTTTATATCTTATAGTTTTATTATCTTATATAGCAGGGGTGGCCAACAGCTGTCCCGCGGCCCGCTACAAGGTAAAAGTACAGTGAAAAAATTATATTTGTGATCATTATTTGAATTATCGGTTCCAGCAGCAGATTTCTTGATTAACAAACTGCTTACAATCTTCGTATTTCTAGTGACGAAATTAATTTAATAACTAACTAATTAATTCAATTAATAGTGGAGCGGGTTATACACCGAAGTTGCACCACTAATGAAGTCCGCGACGCTATAGCTGACCATTATGTTGGCCCGCGAACAGAATGAGGTTTGCCACCCCTGGTATAGAGCATACATGCTCAATTCATGACCGGCGGGCTAAATGTGCCCCACCCCCTTCCCCCGGAATCCACTTCAGGGATTCGTGGCACAAATCCAGAGCGCTTAAGTGATCCGTGAAACATTTACAGATTTCTTTTAAGTGACTCAGAGTGCAAATATTTTTCCACGACACAGTTCCTAATCACTCAAGCGGTCAACGGCACAATTCCAACTCACTTAAGTGTCGTGCAGCACAGTTCCAGGGCACGTAAACGACAGGCGGTGCAGTTCCACATCACTTTGGATAACCACAGGACAGTTCCAGATCACTCAATCGGTCCACAGCATATTTATAGATCATGTAAGCGACCCGTGATATATTTGCAGATCACTTGAGTGATCCGTGATATATTTGCAGATCACTTGAGTGATCCGCGTCTTATTTAGAGATCACTTGAGTGACCCGCAACATATTTATAGATCACACATGTGGCTTACGGTACAATTCCAGATCACTCGAGCAGGCAACGACCCAGTTCCAGCTCACTTAAGCTGCTAGCGGTGCATTTCCACATCACATTCCACATCATCCACAGCACATTTCCAGATTACTCAAGCGTCCCGCGGCATATTTATAAGTCACTTAAGCAGCACGTGGCGGCACATTTACAGATCACTTGAGTGATCCGCTGCACATGTGTAAAGATGACTTAAGTGGCCCTACGACGCGTTTTCAAATCCATGATAACGACCGCACTCTCGTGAAGGTCGAGCATCCTTGTTATAGAGCGATACAAGTTCAGAGAGAGAAGTATTTATACAGGGTGTCCTGTAAGTGCTAATGCGGCCTCTATTTTATCGACTGTCCGTCATAGGGGTATAGTTTCAATTTAAAAAATGCTCAAAACTTGTTCAAAAATTATCCTGCACCAGTTTTGAGAGTAAAAATAATACCGCGTGTTGCAAACTAAAAAATCTAAATTTTTATACGCTCCCCCTTGTCCTCTAAGTTCTAGTTAGAAAGTTGTTACCCTGAGTATAAAAATTTTGATTTTTTTTTTTAGTTTGTAACGCGCTGTATTTCCACTCTCAAAACTGGTACAGGATAAATTTTGAACAACTTTTGAGCATTTTTTTAAATTGAAACTATACCCCTATGACGGACAGTCGATGAGATAGAGGCCGCATTAGCACTTACAGGACACCCTGTATAATACTTGTATTTATACTTTCAGTAAAATTATTTAAAAAAAATACAGCGAAAGAATGAATCTATAATTTTATTTTTCCGTCTATAATTGTTCCTTTATCGAATTATGAAAAACCGATAATAAAGAAGATTGAAAAAATGAAACGCCGCTTTTCATTATTTTAATTTAACGGAAGATAATGAGTTTCTTAAGACAATAATTCCGCAAAAACTTACGATTGATTATGTTTTCAAGCGAGATAATTGGAGAAATTTATCAAAATTCTAAGGAATTTATTTTTTCCATGAATTTCATGAAAGTGGAATTTTCTAAACAAATCAAGAAGCATAATGATAATAATAATGAAATGTACGCTATCATTCTTGAATAAAAATATTGAAATTATTAGAAATTATTTTCAAATTATATAGAAAAACATTGGGATATTTCTTAATTCTAATTATACAGCATATCATTTTGCGTATTATCTGCAGTCCCGTTGCCCGCCGCTGTGGTGGTCGAGTGGTGATTGTGACGGACTCGCATCGCGACCACCCGGGTTCGAACTCCACCGTCGCTCGCCACTCTGTGGTGGTCGGCTGAAGTCGGTTTTGCTGTGGTTCCCAACTTCGAGTCACAAATGATCTCGCCGCAGAGAGCAACAGGCTTACAACGGTATACTATTCAATCATTACACTTCACGCACAGTTAGAAAAATGGATGGCAGATGGCAGCACTATACGCATAACAAACATTACACAGAAACAAACTTCACGGAATATTCACCACACACACACACACACATATTCCAACATGTTGCAATTTTAGACTTTGGAAGACTTTGGAGGTCTATAGGTGATAGTGGTAGGAACCGAGAGACATCCAGGCTCTGTAACACTCGGTGATATAAGCACATTGTCTCTGGGGTCTCGGGTGCCTCCGGGGATCCTAATCATCTATTGAGCTTCAAAAAGATACACGCTAAAACCTCTCCTTAGCGCACAGCCTTGGGTCCAAAACTTTTGTCCGCTAACGGGAGTGTTCGCTATTGGGGAAGTACGGTATATAGTAGAACCTCGTTTATACGACTTTCATGTTTATATGGCGTTTAGCTTCGGTTGCAAAAATGATAGATACACTGGTGGTTTTGCATAATCATCAATCGCCTCGATAAAGAAAGTTCATTGAATTTCGCTACATTTAACACTTTTACCGGCAATTATGCGCAATTCCCAAAATAAAGTTGGTAAGTCTGATATAAATATAGAAAAATTTATAAACTTTGTTCTCTTCATTAAACCAATCAATTATTTTTTCTCGAACATGATGCGTGCACTAAAAATTACAATAAGTTTGAAGAAGAAATAAAAACGTTCATGACAACATTACCAGTTATGTTGCCTTTCTTCACACGTATCAACATGCGCAAACAAAACCCACATTACCGTTCAGAATCAGCCCCGAGCCGAATAGGGGTCCCAGAAAACTTTACACTTGTTTTGCATAATTATAACCCTTAATTACTAACCCTTTCAAGAGTGGGGGCTCCCGGGGCCCCGTGAAGGCTCACTACGGACTGGTTAATCAAGTAATTAATTGATGGATTATCATATTTACCAATACGAGCGTGGGATTATACATAATCACCGTTGAATATGATAAATTCCCGATTTACGACCGAAAATTCACAAATTAGAGCTTGGACAAAAAAAAAAATTCGTTTGCCTGATTTTACTGTCCGCTAACTGGAAGTGAAATACAATAAAGCCCTTTTCCACGGGACCGTGGATCAGAAGAGTCCGTTAACGGGAGGTGTCCGCTAACGGAAAGTGTCCGTTAAGGGAGGTTCCACTTACGAACCGTCGATAAACATTCCCGGTGGTGACTTTTCCATCGGTGATTTTTTTGTCTCCTAGTGGTGAATTTTCCTATCGATGAATTGTTTTCGGTGAATTTTTCGTAAATCGGAATATAGTGGAGTATCGATAATTCGATGTGATCGGGACCGCGTCCGCCTCGGATTGCTGAAAACCCGGATTATCCGAAAAATAATAGAAAACGGCTTTCTTAGTTGGGGGAGGGGTCCTCTACTCCTACTGCCTATTTTGCCCTTCATTACACAACTGTCGAGACCCTGGTTAAGGGAAGTTGACAGAGGCTCCACGCCCTAAGAAGCCCGATATTTTTTTTTTTTTTTGCATTATAAATTTACGATAGAGGATCTTGGGAGATCCACTGGAGACAACCTCCCCAGTCTCAGAGTCAAGACCTCTTTCCAACTGAAATTACTCGCATTCGTGGGAAAAATGGAATAAAACTCGTGTTCAGCGAAAAACCACAACGGAAAATGAATTTAGAAAAATTCTAGCTCATCTCGGATTAACTAGAACCTCGAATTATCAAGACACCACTGTGATGGGAATTTCGAAAAATTTCAGGATCAAAGAATACTCACAAAGTCGTTCATTTACGGTAAGAAAGAATAAAAACAAAATTATTTTTCCAATTTTTTTTAAAGTAGAAAAAAAAGTTTCCTTCGCGAAAATGCGAAATCTTCACTGAGAATTTATAATTTTATGATTCGGTGGAAGCACGAACGAGATGGCGATGATAAATCGAATTGCTAATTAACAGTTATGGACGCGTAATTTCCTGAATAAATTAATTTTATTAATTACATCTCCCCCCGCGTAAATCTTAGTTCTTTGGGAAATAACTAAAACTATGTGTATATGTAATATCACAGACAAAAGATGTTCGTGTTGGAACACGTTTCCGAGGGAACTTTGATGATTAATTTGGCGAAAATCGCATCAATCGGTGCGTGAAGGCGATTTTCGTCTGGAGCTCGTCATATTTTATCGGTTGCGAGTCTTTCATCATCCACAGCTTAACAGGGGGGAAGGGGGATGGAAGAACATCTTCCCCCCCCCCCTTGTTATCTTTTCATTAACGCTGTTGTAATTCACAACACTACCTGTTCGAAATTTCACGTTTACGCATCATTACTGAGTGTTCATGCGCAAGAATACAAAGTAAATGAAATAAAATTCCACATCCACCATAGGAACGAAGAAATTAGAATATATATGTTAATGACAAAGCCCGAAATTGGCCAATTCGCGAAGTGGCCGGAGATCCCTGGCCAAAGTCCAATAATAATAGGCATGATTCGTGGTCATCGTCAAGTTGGCGTATTTTTTCGTGATAATTATGTCCACGTTAGTTATGGCAACCCATCTAACGGCAGTCGCGATGCGGTAATCATCTTTCATCTCCAAAATTTGGCAGAAAAACTATGTGTTTATATAATTTTTTTATAGTTTTTTCTCCCAAATTTTTCACTTTTTTCTCTCTCGTCACATGGAGCTAATCTAGTAAAGCTGCTATACATAGACATTTATCACAAGTTGGTGATTTAAAAAAGTTGATTTGTCTTATACCGGGCCGTTTTACATCGAGCTTTGGCCAGAGATCTCGGGCCACTTCGCGAAATGGCCGAATTTTTTTCTTTTGACCTCAGGGAGATAAGCCCCCCTGATTTAAAAACTGTGTACGTCTTGAGTTAGAAATATATGGTGAATATGGGCTTTCATTAGAGGGCAGCACTTACAGTGCCTCCGGGAAAACTGTTTTATTACATAAAATGCAGTGATGAAATTCTGGAAAAAATTATTACCGCAACAGTTTTTTCCAAAAAAAAACCCCAAAAAAACTGGGAAAAAGACCGCGAATACAAAAATCCCAAAAACGAAAACCACGAATAAGAAAACCGCGAATATGAAATGCGCAAATACCGAGGGCCGACTGCAATAAATATTTTAACGCGGGACTTGTTTCCAAACAAATTGTAAATGAAGTGTATGCGAGGTTATTTTCTGTTAAAAAAAAGCAGCAGGTGCTTTTTTTTTTTCGTGAGAATATCACTCATATTTTTACAAGCAGACAAATGCTGCATTCTGTTGCTAAATGCTAAATTTCATTGCTTACTAAAAATTCAGTTGCGAAATGCTAAATTTCTTTCTTAAATTCTATTGCTAAAAATTCAGTTGCGAAATGCTAAATTTCTTTCTTAAATTCTATTGCTAAAAATTCAGTTGCGAAATGCTAAATTTCTTTCTTAAATTCTATTGCTAAAAATTCAGTTGCGAAATGCTAAATTTCTTTCTTAAATTCTATTGCTAAAAATTCAGTTGCGAAATGCTAAATTTCTTTCTTAAATTCTATTGCTAAAAATTCAGTTGCGAAATGCTAAATTTCTTTCTTAAATTCTATTGCTAAAAATTCAGTTGCGAAATGCTAAATTTCTTTCTTAAATTCTATTGCTAAAAATTCAGTTGCGAAATGCTAAATTTCTTTCTTAAATTCTATTGCTAAAAATTCAGTTGCGAAATGCTAAATTACATTGCTAGATGATAAATTTCGTTGCTAATTTTTTTGCTAAATTCTGTTTTAAATACTAAATTCTGTTGCTGAATGCCAAATTCAATTGCTAAATGCTAAATACTGTTGCTGAATTCCAAGTTCTATTGCTAAATGCTAGATTCTATATATATTGCTAAATGTTATTTCTCAATATTCTCTCATTTCCCAGTTAAGGGAAAATTTTAACATTAAGATAAGCAAAAAGTGCTGAGGCTAAGTGAAAACTTCGACTTAAATAGATATATATTCGAGGTATAGGAGTTCAGCTTATCGCGAATTAACTGCATATGAACTTGCACAACTCAGCAATAACTCCTTAAAAGTACGTAAACAGAAACTATAACAAAAAAAAAAATTCCGTTTTGTGGCTGGATAGCCGTTTTTAAGCATAGTTTAAGTTGCATGTACATTTATAAGCTTTTAGAGAGGGGAGTGCTCTTTTTTGCCTATAGGTATATCCAGGGCCGTAACCAGGCAGGTGCAACAGGTGCACCCGCACAGAGCCAACTTGGAGGGAAGCCTAGAATGGGCCTAAATACGTGTCACGCACACACACACAGACGGGGCCTGAATTAAAATTCCTGCACTGGATGCAGGAATGACTAGCTACGGTCCTGTGTATATCATTGGAAATTTTTTGTTTTCGTTGCCAAAAAAAAGAGAAAAAAATGGATTCTCGACATTAATTTCGATGAAACAAAATTCAGACGAAAATTTCCAAAAAAAGTTTTTATGTTATTTCTCGAATTCTGTACATAATTGTTTTCTGGTTCAGCATGTATGTTCTATGAAGTATTTTAAAATTTTGGTTGATTGCCATTTTTTAATGTGATTTGTGAGAAAAGTTATTCTTACCAAGGGGGATTTTTTGGGCCAGAAAAAAAAATTATTTAAATTTTTGTCGATACAGCGATGGGACAGTTGTGGTTGGACCTGAACTTTTCTTTGATTTCATCTGTGTCCAAAGCATTCGTAAGGCTTCAGCCGGCAATTCGTAACCGAGGAAAAACAAACAACACCAATATTTCTTTCCACCGATGCCAATAGCGCATCCACCAATATAAACATCATTCTGAAAACCTTCTGCAAGTGCCAGTAGCAGAAAAATTCAAAAATGAGCTGTTCATCGTACACAGTGCATTTTATAGAAATCTGACTTGCATATTTCGAGTGATTTATATTTGTGCAGCGCCATTTATCGACCGTAAAAGAAGAGGAAGCCGAAATGATCTTACAAAACGCCATTAATCAATGTGCCAAAAATCTTTAGGGGTACCACGACCCCTCAAGTCGATTTTTCAAAAAGGACTTTGTAAAATATTCCATTCAATTGGAAATTAAATGCAAAAAGATTTTGTGTCAATCGGTTAAAAAATCATTGTTCAAATTATTGAGGGGGTTGGTGCATGCAATATTTTCCAAAAAAAACACATTTTTCAATTTTTAAATACTATGAAATTTTCTGCGTCTGTGTTCAATTTTTTGGCCTACCTGTATTAAAATATTTTAATATAAACTCCTAGCAGGCATTATACACATGCTAATGTTTTCACTAAAATGCTTTTTTCTCAAAACTGAGTTTTTTGTTAGATAAGGAACATTTTTTCGCACACCATCCATTGAAATGTCTTAAAACTTTGTGTGCCTCTCAACACCGTGGTGTTGATACTTTAATACGAGCTTTAAGGATTTTAGTTGTTGGTTATTTTTTTTTTCTCGATTTTAAACTCTCTTTAACTCTTTCACATATTTTGTGCCCTAAATTCTTTTTAGATAATTTTAATAAAAAATTCTCTCGCGTTGAAGCATGTAACACAGAGGTTTTCAACCTTTTCCCAGTCGCGAGCACTGCCCATCATCAAAAGAACAGCACCCTTACAGAGAGTTTGGCATGCCAATGTATGAAATCAGGGTGATTTCAATCCTTGAATGCGATTTGTACAAAGTGTTTAATTCGAACGTTGATCAAGTCCTCGCAAGCGTGAAATCGGACACGAGCATCGAGCACTCTGGGTACTTCAGAGAGCACCGTGGTGCTCGAAAGCAACGGGTTGAAGATTCATGATATAACACCATAGTGTTGAGACACACACACAAAGTTTCAAGACATTTGATTGAGAGGCGTTCGTAAAAATGTTCTTTATCTAACAAAAAACTTAGTTTTTAGAAAAAAAGCATTTTAGTGAGAAAACATTAGCACGTGTAATGCTTGCCAGCAGTCGTTGGTAAATTCGGTGAATACTAAAGGGGCGCGGTAGCCCGGTCGATAAGATGCTCGCCCAAAGTACCAAAGGATGTTTAGCGGTGTCGCGAGTTCGATACCCGGTTCGTCCTTGTCAGAAAACTTTCCTGACACAGGGGTACAACGAAAAACGGCGACTTGACCGCAGTAAAAAGTTGCTACCGCTGGGAACCCCCCATCGAGAGGTTAGCGCACCAACTTCTCGATGAGTATTAAAAAACAAGCCTGACGTTCGGAATCGGCAATAAATTGTAGGTCCCGGTCTAATTAGCCCTCGTGTGCAGAAAATGACAGTGGTGCGACAAAAATGATCAATGATCAGTGAATACTAAAAAAATTATCACTTTGACCGGAGATTATGCATAATACCCAATTGTCGTTGATAAATTTGATAGATACTGAAAAGATGATCACTTTTACCGGCGATTATGCATAATAACTAGGGCTCAAATTTCTATCTGCATATTCTTTTTATTTTTTTGCATACTTTTTTTTACGTCATGTTGACATTTTAAGGCATATTTCGTAATTTTCGTTAAAAAGTAAATTCTTTCCCCGCTATTCCAATTCCGATTTAGACTTGCTTTCCCAGTTCCCTGACGAGAACGCTCTTTTTTCTTCTCTGTTTAGCCTCCAAAAAAACGTTCCCCCCGACCAACCTGGGCCATCTACGACAGTTTATTAAAGGGTGAAACCCCGGCCGAACAAGAGAAATATGACAGCCAACTGATAATTTTGCAACCTTTTTCAAAATCATGCTCAAGCGCAGTGATGTAAATTGTATCATTAAGGGCTAGGATTTTTATGCACCAAAAATCAAACACCTCCACTGATTAGCTAAAAAAACTGAATTTCAAGTTATCCAACCAATCAGCAAAGACATTACATTCCCTAGAGCATAAAAAAACCTAGCCCTCTAACGACACTTGTGCGTAGCTGTAAATAGATTAATCATCTAAATCAGTTATAGTAACTCGTGAGAAATTTCCAATATTTGTGGGAAAACTAGCTAAAATTAGTCCATGTGGGAAATTTCTTATCGTTTGAGGGAAATTTTGAAAGTTTCAGCAAACAAAAGAATTATTTATTATTATTATTTCTTAATTTTGTGCAGTGCTTTTCTAAAGGTAAATACAATCGACACTCGTTTTTACGAACCCGTACGGAATTAGAAATAGTTCATAAATGGGAAAGGCGTTCCAAGAGGAATGGTATATTGTTTAGGACCAGATAATACATTCGTAAAAATATGCAGTTCGTAAATTGGAGGTTCGTAACATCGAGCGTCGACTGTATTTTGCTAGATATTTCCACGATAGATGGCAGTACATTAATTCTGAATTTGAGAGAAAAACAACTGTAAGAAAAAGAAAGCTACGTTATTAATTTTCTGATACTTGTAGGGGTTAGTTAAAATGAAAAATTTTTGTTCATACAATAAAAAATTGTGAAATAGTCTAGACTGCATAGACACTTCTCATCATCATATTATTTTGCTGAAACTAATGTCATCCGAAATAGCAATGAAAATATTTTTTAGGACAAATTTTTCGGTTTATGGGACAATTTACTGTTTTGTAAGGGCATAAATGCATTTTTTAGAAGTTTTTAGGGCATAAAAATCCTAGCCCTAATACTTACACGGTATCTCGTTGATAAATTTGATAAATACTTGAAATTTATCGCCTTTATCTGCGATTGTTCATAACATTGGTAATTGGATAATTTGATAAATATGGAAAAATCCCAAATTAGTCTAGTAGGTGTGATGAATACAATCAGACCCCAATATAATAATAAAAAATTTTATAATCGCACCCCGATATAATGTTACAATATATATGTGATGTGTAATGTATAGTATACTATATAGTACAAGGTGATAAATTTAGGGAATTTATCAAATTTACCAACCATGCTTGTGTACTGTGTATAGTCGCCCGGTAAAAGTGATAAATTTGGGAAAATTTATAAAACTTACCAAAATGCTCTGCAATTAGGCATAATAACCGGATATTTATCACATTTACCGTAACATATACATTTACATTATTATTAATTACTTCTTTCTTTTATTTTGAGAAAATAAATTAACTAATTGACAAAATCTGATTTGTAGTTGAACAACATAGTCATTTTTCAAAAATCAGCTTGAGGTCGCGACACCCCTCCTTGGTCTTATGAAAAAAAATAATTGCTATTAAAATGACACTAAAATATGGAAAATAATTCCTCTAAAAACTGATTTATACTAAATCTTGACATGTTAAGACGAATACTTGAAGGCACGAGAAATGATTCGAATTTTGTGTTACACTAAATACTTCCTCGAATATGATGCCTCTTTCAATTTGGATGTTGTTAGTAAACGAATTCAAACGAAAATGAAAATTATTTTTGATACTAGTACTATCGTGTCCCTAAAGATATGGCATGTTATTATCTCTTTATATATTATATTTAGAAGTTTCAAAAGCACGTTACGTGAAGTTGAAGAATATTTTTCCTGAGTAAAGACATAATAATAAAACATGGTCACAGAGGGGGTTATATATTTTGAAACTCAAGATTCCCGGTTGGTCTGTGAGGCCAAGCACGAAGACTCTCTTGTACGACACAGGCACGTACACATATTCTGTTATGATACTTTTCTAGCCGACTTTTAATAAAGTTGACGGTTACGACCAGATCTTATAGCTTTTCCCGGTCGTTTTTTCCTTGAGATAAACGTAGGAAAAGGGCTTAGACTAGTGAGCCCAGTGTATATGAATTTCATCGTAACATGTTTCTTCTATAGCAGCTGATGTCTTTGACATCCTTTATTTCACTCAATTCTTGAAAGTTTCACTCAAAAAACTGAGTTTATATAACATGTGGCTGTTTGAAGAGACATTACACGCAAGATCCCGAAATCTCGTCCGGAACGTGCATCGTACTAACCTCAGTATAGTCTAGAATACTCAATTTCTTTATTGTCCTCAGCATTTTGATGTTCTTTCAGTTTTCCCAATTGATATACGTAAAAATGCCTTTTTTTTATACATTTAATATTTAATGACATCGGAATTTGCATACACTTGGGCATAAAAGTGAGGGTGGCGCATTGATCTAAGCAGAAGGAACTTTTTACAGGAGTTTGGAAAATAAAAGGAATATTTGAGATCGATCCTTTCTCTTGCATCGGCGTTCTCAACCTGTGGTTCATGGATCAGAGTTGGGTCTGCATAGATAGCATGAGTGGTTCCAAGCCGTGAATGGAAAATTCATCGCCAACAATTCACCGTCAAACAATTTAATTCACACAGACAATATTTCACGCCGGTGAATTTTAACCACCACGCAATTCACAGAAAGGAAAAATAACCTCCCCGCAATTCACCGACATGACAATTCAGCACTAGGAAAATTGACCGACATGACAGTTATTCACCGCTACGAAAATTCAGCGATGAGTAATTCATGAATAAAGTGGCATAGTGAGTGAGTGGATGAGTAGTGGAATGAGCAAGTAAGTGAGTCGGGGTTAGTGAGTGAGTATGTGAACAAGCGAATGAGCTAGTGAATGGGTAACTCATAAGGCCACACACTCAATCGGTCATCATATGATTACTCACTCACTCTGTCACTCAACCACTCTCTTGGTCACTCATATGGTTACTGGTTCACTCATTCACACGACCGCTGGCGCAATCACACTGCCACTGGCACACACACACACAGTCACTGGAGACCGAAGAAAACCGCGAGACACCCAGGCTCTATCACATGAAGCAACGTAAGCACTCTGGCCCCCAGGTGGGGACCTTGGCATCTCCGGCAATACCAAAATTTATCGATACGTCAAAGATTACATATAATGCATCGTAATTAAAATTATGTAAATCGAAGAATCAAATCAATCAAGCTAAAGTCGAAGTACAACTGGCACCGATAATAAACAATTATACAAAATTGTATAAATCATTTCTCAAAGGGTGCAATAAAAAGTTTGATTGATCAAGGATTGCATGACAGAAAGGGGGAAGCACCCCATTGCGCTCGGACAGTTCAATCCAACCAGTCTAATTTACTCTTGATCACTGTTGAAGATCTTGAAAATTTCTCCGGGGCTTCATTAGATTAGAGATTTATCCTAATCCTCTCTTGCAAACAGTGCTACTAGCGCGCTGTCAGAATGAAGACGCGGCGATCTCCTTAGCGGAAGAGCTGGTGTCGGATTTACAGGAGCTGGAGGAGTCCGATCCCTTCTCTTCTTGGGATGCTGCTCAAGGAATTGCACCATTTTCCTTATACTCACACATCAAATACGGTTACCCACTCGGTCACACACACACACTAGCTTTTTCTCGCTAGTTCATTCATCAACTCTTTGGTCACTCACTCACTGGTGACGAATTGTTGGTCAGTGAATTTTCCCAGCGGTGATTTTTCAGTCGGTGAATTTTCGCACCGGTTAATTGCGTGGCGGTGAATTGTTGTCGATGAATTTTCCTGCAGTAAATTCTCCGTAAATCATTCCAGGCAGAGTTGATGATTTTAATTCTTACTGAATGACAGATTGTTATCAATAATATCCTTATGGGTCCAATTGAAAACTAGACCTTCATACTTAGGGTAATAATATCTCATCGATAAAAATGCGAGAAATCTCTACCCTAGACACGAAAAATCGTTATTTTTAGCCAAAAAAGTGCGATTATTCATCAATTGTCGTTAAAATCAAAGATTGGGAAAATAAAGACCTGCCATAAATCATGGTGAATGCAAAATGTACTTATATTTTCAAAAATATTCATCATTTTATTGATGGTCACCATATTCCATCGAGGGAAAATACGCAATGTGGTGTCTCAAATACGGGACATCATTAATCGCTACCAGAAACATTGCTATAAGTCAGTAAAATCATCAATTGTTGCTTAAATTGTTGAAAAATTGCCAATATATGGGAAATGAAAGGCTATTGAACCTTATCAGGAAAAACCATATACACCAAGGTTCCCATCACTTACGCGATTTCGAAAATGAAGCACTACTGGAAATTGCAGCTAATTTTGTTCAAAGAAAAAGAAATTGGACATGACAAATATGTGAAAGTAATATCTGTGTTTGTAGCGGTAATTATATCGTAATATTATTCATTAAGTTATTAAAAAAAATCTCTTCATATTCACGTATGGTTACACCACTGATTCTGTTGATCAGTGGTCAGTCGAATTGTTTCCAGACATTTTATTGATCCTTGGGTTCAGAAAGGTTGAAGAAACGCTGCATTATATACATCCAGGGACGCCGGAAATCAAGTTACTGGTGTTGTTCACCGCTAGTTTTATTTAGTTACTAGTACGATTTTTGTTTAGTTAACTAGTACGTCCTTTCTTTGACGTACTAGTAACTAAACAAAAATCATATTTCCAAACTTCGGTCCATCATAATAAGCCTTTCTCGGTCTCACTACCACCTCATTTTAGATCTTGCCATTCCATGCAATAGAAACTCTCAGCGTTTCGTACTTATATCGCGAGAGCATTTAACATTTGCTCAGATCGAAACACATTAGACCGTGAACTTAAAACCATCAGAGCAATTGCTAAAGACAGGGGATTGGTTCGACACCGAGATTGTTGACGAAATGAGTAGAAAATTTATGAAGCCAGCAAGAAAAACCACTTTGGAATATATTACTGAGAACCCACTCAATGAAAGTGTAGTTATGCCATACGATCCAACAGTCTCACTTAAGATCAAGCCGACTCTCAAAAAGTTTAACCATACAGCCATAGATGTGCCTACTAAAAATTTTTGTTTCAAACCCCCTAAAGATGCTATACCACAGTATAAACAATGGGTAATTTATTATATTCCATGGGGTGATTGCCCACTTCGCTACATAGGACAAACACGGAGACCCATAAAAACAAAATAATTTAATATTTATCAAATTTACCAACGGCACTTGGGTATTATGCATATTCGCCGATAAAATTGATAAATTTTATAAAACTTACCAAGACGATTGGTAAATATGCGTATACGTATATAATAATCGATTTACCGTAACATATATATATTCAGTTGCAAATTTCGATCTGGCCCGCGAACGGTTACAAAACCATTCAAGTGGTCCACGCTCATCAAAAAGACTGAGCACCTTTGTCTTACATGAACGTTTCCTTCGATTTAACACTAATGCTTGGAATTATTACGTTTAACAGAATTATGTATTACGTCTATGGAATCGGAAACAGAGAAGCGACATTTCTCAAGGAAACGAGGACGCGTGCATTAATTGTTCCGCAAGCGGAAACTCGGCGTTAATCGAATTTTAATTGGAACTTGTAAAAGCAGATGTCGGTAAATCCGCGAAATGCTTAATGACCGCTGCAATATTTGTTGAATTTAAAACGATCATGAATATATTTTCCTATATTTAACGTATTTTGAAGATTCACCATAGTAATCATAACGCCTTTCTTTACCTCGCGGGTAAAATTAAACACTGTAGTGAAGATAGCTCGCATAATTATCATAGTTGGTAATGCACTTCTCTCTGTTCTATTCGCAATATACTACTACTAAACTCCACATGCATCTCGTCCATATCCCTCTCCGAAGTAATTTCGTTTGAATTGGTGGATGTTGGAATGTGAGTGTATATGTTGTGAACCTAACGCGAAGTTTGTTTCTAAGTAATGTTTGTTACAATGCTGCCATCCGCTATCAATTTTCACACTGTGAAAAGTACCAATGAGGTAATGAAAATAAAATCTATGGGCTGCAAAGGGTTTACATCAGAGGAAAAAGAATACTATAATATATAATTAGGTGGCCGCTCATGTGGACCTCGCATCGCGAGAATCCAAGTTAGAACCCAGTTGATGTCACAGTGGTGGTCGGCTAAAGTTTGTTTTCTGCTGTTTCCCAACTACAAGGCAAGAATGCAAGCCAATCTCCAATTTGAAAAAGTCTCTCCGTAGTCAACAAACAGACCTTCAACACAATATTTACACAAGAAAACTTGTGCATCAGCCATTTTTTTTTTTTCATTTCAAGATATGGAATGGAACAGAGATCCACACACAGTATCAGCACATGCACATAATATTGACACCATATAAACATGTTAGGGTCACACACCCATGCAGAACGCACATTCCAGCATGTACCAATTCTTTTAAAATTTTGCAGAGGAATGTTTACAAGGTGTATGGTTTAGTAATAATATTGGTTGTCTATGGCGGCATGGGCCAAGTTCAGTTTCAAAAATGTGAAAAATATATATATTATGTACCCTCATGCTTTTGGAACCTGCAATGCAAATTTAAGTGGTGCTATATGTATGTGTATTTTATCTTTGATCAAGGAGAAAATAGAATAACCTGTGCATGTTGAGATGAAAGTATTAGAAGTATGTAATGTGATTTATTAGAGGTATGAAATTCGCGTGATCTTCATCAAAATTGTTGTTTCATTAATTTTGGGTTCTTCTGAGTCAAGTGTGGCTTTAAATAAATGGCTTCAAAATGGTACGCACATTCACAATTGCTACTATTGTGAAACACAATAAAAATTCAAATCTTTAAAATTGACAATGTTTCTTTAATTGGTTTTATAAATACAAAAATTCATGTTTTTGGTAAAAGCATAAAGTACTTAAAACTATTTAACAAAATAACTAAAATTATTTAAATATTTCTGAAATTATCTAAAATATCACATATCATTTAACAGACAAAAGTTTTAGAAAAACTGACCAAAAAAAAAAAAATTTGGCACATGGTAATGATGCAGTATCAGGAACTACATTTCCAAAACGTATCACAAATTATCAGCCACTCAAATTAAAATCCTAGGAGAAGAAACTTTTATCACTTTTTCTTTATCTCAAATAATGTATCCTTTGTAATGAAACATCTATGATTACTCGGTGTGAACTGGTCTGCCTGAACTATCGTTTTTCAACTCTTAGGTACATCTACATATGCACACTTGGATTCCTTAGGAAGTAATAAATAAATATGCCAGAGACTTTTGCTTTTACTTCTTTTCTTTGATCCCACACAAACTAGTTGTGACAGCATTGCCACAGCTTTCTGCCATACATGATGCCAAAGACAGTGCAGGTCTCTTTGATGTACCGAACAGGAATCCTCATGAATACAAGAGAGTTTTGTTGCTTCTCTCATGAATAAACGTAACCTGTCATTCCATTCACATTACGTGAGATCTCAGCAAATCCCTCAGTCAATGCATAGCGTATGTGTGTGCAGATGTACCTTTATACACACAATGAAGAGACCTTTGTACAGAGATAATATTGCATATTTCAACAGAGAAACTTTTCATTTTCTAAGATCAACTGATCACATCTAAAAATTTGAGCAAATCTAAGGGTATTTCACAAAAGTTCTGATATAAAAAAAATGATATGCATTAATAAATAATAACACAATCTATGGGAAAGCTATACCAACAGAAAAATACAAAAAAATATTCATAATTTTCAACGCATAACAATATGTAAATATTTCTGATACAAAATAAGATACATTAATTCTAAAATTCACGCATCACATTTCTCCTATTAAATAAAAATGCATTTCACTTAATATTCAACAGTGGCTAAACAAATTTCTAACACAGAGCACGACATCAAAATTCTTTAGATTAAATGCAGGAGGTTTTGCTAGAAAACACTGTCAATATCTACAAACGCGACAGCACATTTGTGTGTATATTCCTGCATATAATCTATATGAGCTATTAAATTAAAACATAGACAGAGTTCTGGAAAAAATGCAAATAAAAGATGGAGAGAAATGGCAGCAATGCATGGGAGTTTGAACTTTTTAGTAAAATCACAGAACCTGGTCACTGTGACACATGTTAGCACAGTTCTTTGATGACAACGTAAGGCTGTTGTATGTCAGCGCCATGGTCAAGGCAGAAAATATTATGACAACTTACAGAAAACCAACAATCATCAAAAACAGGCATTTCTAGGAATTGTAAATTGTGCTTGTGTTTTAAGGTAGTGCACTCCTCTCTTGTGTTGCCAATACAACTGTGTGGCTTTTTTTCGGGGTGGGGAGGGGTCATATGGATCCCCTGCCTAAAAGCTCCAGTGACTATTATGTCTTTGTTAAAGAAAGCTCGGAAATTTGTCCACTGATTAAATGGTTTGTGAATCTGTTTAACACTGAGCCATTTCTACTAAAACTTTCCTATAAAACATGGTGATTTAATTATATAAAAATATTTCAACATATGTGAATTAAAACTGTAATTGTTTTATGATAATCTGTGGAACAGCTTTTTTGTGCATAATTTTATTTCACGAAATTTAGGAAATGAAAATTCAGTTTCCTGATGATGCTGATTTGTTAAAAAAACGAATTATAGTTCCCAGATGCAAAAGTGTTAAGAAATGTTCAATTGTCTTCCTCCTTTGCAGAGGATGTAGAAAACTTGTTAACCTTTTCACTACCACATTATGAAAAATGAAATAATTATCATGTAATTTTTTTGTTAACAGTTCATTTCAGTTCTAATTCAGACTTAAAAACAAAAAGAAAAAAAAAATTAAAATTAGTACACAACAATTTAGATGACCTGGTACTTGAAAGTTTTGTCAGCACTACATATGCTTACGACGATACCAATTCAAAATATGTTGAATAATGTATAATAATGAATATTTATTTATTTTAGGACGAAGAAAGCCATAATTTGTTTTATATGCATTTGTTAAGCAACATTTTCTAAAAAAATTATACAAAAGTATAAAACCTGAAATTCAGATTTTTAACCAATCCGTGTCGAGTTGTAGGCTGCATCGCATGTAGTATCACACTAGTGTGGAATGAACCTAAAACTGGCATTGGTAAGCTATAAAATAGCACATATAAAATGTAGTTTTCTAGTCATCAGTTTACGTTCCAATAGAACAATAGAACACGGAGCATTTCCACAAAACACTTTAACTAATTCTACGACTATTACGTATTTATTCACTTTGCTTCTGAAGCAATGCTGCTTACATTTTAAAACCATTCATGCTATGTACAGCTAAAATTCACTGAATGAAGTATGAGGCAGAAAAAAAGCATGTTGTCAAATCAATGTGCATTTACATGACTATTCATAAAGCATATTCTAAAACTGCCCACTTAAAGAACAGTAGCAGTTTTCAAACTTATTTTTCAAATTCAAAATGGATACACAATCAAGTTTCTGTCAATTAATGTGACAATGCAACAATTCTGAGGAAATAAATAACGAAACAGCATTCAAACAAGTCGACGGATTCATTGAATAATTTCTAAAACACAACTCCTACATATGCACAAGAAAACACTGTTTTTTCGAATACCTATGTTTTCTTCAAGCGTGAAGCTTGATTATTTGCAAAAATAAGATGAATAATCATGATTAGCAAATAAAACCTCAAGCTTTCATTTATACTTGGTATCAGTTTCTAGAGAACTAATGATGGCAGCTTAATGCGTCAAGACAAAAACGACAGCATCACTTTTTTTAGATATGGTCAATTAACATGTTCACTGGCACATATGCGCAAAAAAATATATGTGTGTGGGTTATCAACAGAAATATTTTAAGTTGGCAACGGAAAGAAAGATCTCGCAAATACTTATTTTTGGAAATGAAACATGTCGTCTTGTACAAATACCCATTTTAAATATCACCACTTTCCATGTATTGAAATTTCAATGAACACAAAACTATTTATGTAAAGGATATGAAAATTCATACATACAATAAAAGAAAACTTGTAAAATAATTTAACAAAAAAAGTTTTTCTATTCAATTTCTAAACCATGATATTTTGAAACATACATTCTGAGTGCCTGCACATGACAGATAATTGCCAAGGCATGAGTGCTCACTAATTGTAAACTTGATTTCATTATCAGACATACCAAAATAAACTAAAAGGTAAAGTAGATAAATTAAACAAATACATATATTACGTGAAAAAGACCTTTCACCAGGTTATTTCATCAATGACAGATCGTACGTCAAGAACAACCCGTAGGCTACATAACACCAATCTCACAAAAGTATATCACTGTCTTTATCGAGAAAACTCTAGTGTTCATTTATACCTTAAAAGAGGTGTGGCGAAATAAATAACCAAAAAAACTAAGGTGACAAACAATATGACAAGGAAGAACACTATCATAACTGCAGGCTGTATGTGATATATTCAATAATATATACCAACAATAGTGCTGCTGTTTATTCTGAACGTAAAGCACAAAACAAGTGTAACAGAAAACTCTGCACAACAAAATATTTATGGAAACCGATAAGTGTTAGTGAGATTAATTATAATGCTCTAAAGGTATGGGTGAAGTTTATATACTTCGTGACTTATTCTAGTGTAAACAATTCGTATTTGTGTAATATCTAATTATGTAACATCACACTTGTATTAAAGTGTAAAAAATAAACAATCACAGTGTTTGAAAAACAATCAAAGACAAATAACAGGTGAATAGATTAAAAAAATAAATTCCAATTGCATAAAAACTGATTTACATCAAAACAAATTATTGACAACTTGTCGTTTTTTCTCAGGAAAAGAACCAAAAGTTGAATAAAAGCAATATCAGAATATAAAAGTAAGAAAAGTGTTGCGTGATAGCACAGTACTTTTCAATTCTTGCAGAATGAGTAATAGTTTTTATGCTGAACAGCAGTAGCCAATAATTTACTCATCTTGACCAATACAAAACACGACTGCCAAGGAAGAAATGCCAAATTTCAAACAAAATCACCGTTTTTGACCTGAAAGTGTAAATTAAAGAATCAATTACATTTGGTTCATGAAAAAAGAAAAGTTATTGATGAATCAATTATATCAACATGAATAAATTTCACAAAAGTTGTAGATGGCCCTAGTGCATTGCTTGGCCAACGCTCCCACAAGGCAGTCAAAATGGTAATGTCTCTCTCTAGTAGAGGCGTATTTACAAGGTGGCTTTACAAAGTATGAAAGAATGGATACAAAGCGGAGATAGATGGGTGAAATTTGGGAAGAAAATTCACCGTTAAATTTTCTTTCTAAACTTCATCAATCCTCTCCGCTGAGTATCCAGTCTTTCATACTTTGTATAAACACAGAGAAGGGTGACATCGTTCATCTCTATATGTCGCCATCTGTGGGAATTATTGTCATTAAGAGCTACTAGTTGAGTCAGGAGGCTGTTCATGCACAATCCCATCCAGCATACATATACACTCTAAGGAAAGAAAATGTTTCTCTGTAGCTTAATGGTGGAGCTGCTGAGCATTCAGGTGGGCATTGTGCTGGACTCTCATCATGAGGATCCAGGTTCAAACTCCATTTATGCACAGTGGTGAAGTTAATTTTCTGCAGTTTTCCAACTTCGAAACGTGAATGCGAGCCAGTCTTCAATTTATATGAAAAAAAAAAGTCTCTCTGCAGAGAGCCTACAACACGATACTGACACAACATGAAAAATTACCAGCACAACTCTGACCACATAACTACATTTGGGCCGAGCGTAGACATACATACAAAAGCATGTTCTGACATGTAGGCCTACTGATTTGTAAGAAATCCTAAAGAGGAATAAATGAGGTGAATGTACAGTTAAGGTAGAAGTAGCTTAATACTAGAGGATCTTCCCAGATTTCGAGAGATTGGTGGTTAGATTTCCCCACAGAGAAACACAATTTTCTTTCCCGACTTCATCCATCTCTGCTTGGTGTGAACAGCAAAGAATCTTATCGTTTCTCTCTCGAGGGAGCTTCATAGCACATGCCACACCTCATTACAACGTTACACGATATAACGATAAATCTCTCTACAACAGAGGTCTTAAACCTTTGTCCAGTAGCGAGCAGTTCCTGTACTCATCATCAAACAGAGAGCACTCTTATGGCAAGTTTGAAGTGCGATTGCAAAAAATCAGAATGATTTCAGTCCTTGAATGCAATCTGTGCAAGGTGTTTGATTGGAAAGTTGATCACTTGATCGCGAGCAGGAAATAGGTCCTGAGAATTGAGCACTCTGGCCCCTTAAAGGAGTCTGCGGTGCTCGCGAGAAACGGGTTGAAGATGACCTGCTCTACAACAATATTTTTTAAAATCTTGTTTGGAATTGCTTGTAGTGTAATGTTAAACTGCTCTCAATACAATGGTATCTTTTACTATGATGAATCCCTCTATAACAATATTTTTTTAGATTTTTTAAAGCCACTAAAACAATAATTTTTTTTTTTTAAATTTGTTAAAAATCGCTTCAAGTTTTATTTTAACTTCATCACTTGTTGATCGCTACTTTCTGTGTAAGATACGAAAGAACAACACGGTAAAACTTTACAGGGGCAATGCATCTGACTGAATTTTATTAATAATCTAATCAATTACAACTTTTTCGGCAAATAAATACATAAAAGCACATTTTCCAGTGGTACTCAATTTCAAAAAGATGACAACAGCACAAATGTGATGATAATGCTGCTTCTAAATATAACGATAATCCCTCTACAACAATATTTTTTCTTGGTGTTTGCACAATATTGTTATATTGAGGTTGTACTGTATTGACAAATCATTTTTCTCACTGCCCACTGACCTTAGAAATCTTTCGATCACTGACATGCTTGCACAGTGTTTTTTGCAGGTGCTCCTGGGGCCTAAGGCTATTTCACCCCCTAATAATTTTTTTATGGGGCTGACTCTTCGAATAATTAGTGAATTGCAATGCAACACACCCACCTACATATGGGGGCTTGAGTGACAACTTTCAGCTGCCCTTCTCCCCCCCCCCCCCCATGTTGTCTGTGCTTCTGCTGTTTTGGTTATTCACGTGCTTGCACACTCTTTAGTTCCCTCGCTGACATAGCCCCTTGCTCTAAAGACTGAGAATTTATGGCTTTGCCACCCTTTAACATGCAGTTGCTTCGAACACGTTGCTGCAAAAACAGTTTTGCTGCCCTCTTCAATATTATGAGACAACATAATATTGAAGAGACAACATACATTAATATTGAATAACCTCTTCAATATTAAAAACACCTCTCCGAGGAGTTCTAGGAAGCAAAACAAGGCCGTAATAACACATGGGCATGCTGGGTAGCACAGGTTGTTTAGGAGCTTCACGTTAACACAACATATACAAAGCGAAATAATGTCTAATACATTGAAATAAGAATTTGAATCGTGTTGACTGAAACTTCAAGTCTGATATGACGATGGAGAAAAAAAAAAAGACTGACAGGGCTCTCGGGGAGGGAGGGCTTGGATATCGGTCTTATATCTCTCTAGTATTTAAAAATTTGAAATATTCTTGAAAAATCAATACAAGGAACCAGCTAATAATCATAGTCTGGGGTCCTGTCAAAAATCAAGGCCCCCATTTAAGATTGTGAGGGGCCACGGATTCCCTACCATGTGTATCTGTAATATCACCATATTTTTCATCAATAAAATGTCAAGTTCTGGCTTTTTAAATCGATAATCGTAAAAAAAATTATGCATAGAAAGTCAATGCAACAAAACCCAGTTTTACGGTCCCTAATATTTTGCAGCCCGGTCCCAATCAGTAATGACGCATTTACGGGCAAAAATATATACTCGAAGTATAATTTCTATTTCTTTCAGAAAGTTCTATAAAAATTTGATGAGTTCATTATTGATTTACTCTTAATGAACCTTAAATGCTCTAAGAGTTGAAAATTAGTGAATTTAGTTAAGGCTCAAAACTTACTGTTACCTATTCAGCTATTCACATCTCATTGAATCGGGTAAAATTATAAAATAACCTCAATTTGTTACTAAAATGTCTCTAATTTTGATTTAACACGGACGTTTTTGACTACCAACGACACTGCGTTGCCAGATCCTCAAAAAAATTTCTAGCCAAAATCATCATCAAAAAGTAACCAAGTAGTGTCTCACAAAATATCTTAACTTGTGCTGCCATCTAGGAAATTAAAACGAAATATTTTCATGAAAATGGTGGGAAGGCAGAAAAATGCGGGAAAGTGAAAGCAAAATACAGAGGTCGTGAGTTCAAAAACGGTAAAAATTCAAGATCAATCGACGAATTTTAAATAAATAAATAAAAAAACCCTTTTTTTTTCTTTTTCTTTTTTCTTTTTTTTGAATATTTTTCAAAATCTTTTAATAGATGGCAGCACAATTATGATATCTTGGTCTGTTTGATTGCTGTTTTATCTATCTGTTGATAGATAGCATCCCGATGCTATCTATCAACGTTATCTTCCAATATATTGGAAAATTATAATTTTGCAATATATTGCGAATAAAAATTAAGAAATATATTGCAAAATTAAATTAAATTTTTGTTATTCCTCCAACATATTTTTTACGGTACTTAAGAACAAACGTAGAACTTTGTTTAAGAGAATCTCTTGCATTTCGAAACGTTAAGAAAATTTTCTTGCGTCAAAATAGCAGAAAAATAGGTGAATGAAAAAATATTCTAATGCAGTTGAACCTCCCCTAACGGACACTCTCCGTTAACGGATACCTTCCGTTACCAGACACCTTTCTAATCCCGTGGAATAGGGCTTTAATGTATTTCACTCACCGTTAGCGGACAGTAAAATCAAGCAAACTCTAATTTATTAATTGTTGGTCATATCATAAAAAGAGAATTTATCTCATCGAACTAAGATTATTTTTAAACACAAGCTCGTATTAGTGATTATGATAGATCATATATCGATTAATTACTTAATAAACAGGATGGTGAATTCGAATGTTAATATATTGAGTTTATCAGGCCCGTCATTTTTAGGGGGAGGGGGGTCAAGAAGGCGGCCCCCGGCTTTTGAAAATGTACTAAAAATGGTATAGGCCTATATATATATACATTGAGTACATGTGGTTCCACCCCCCCCCCCCCAAGAAAAAGTTGAAATGACTGCCCTGGGTTTAGTTTGTTTATACGCATAAAAGAAAGCCAACATTTACAAGACACGTTGTTATGAACGTTTCATTTTCATCACACTCATTTTGATTCAATTTTTGTTGCAAAATATGTGTAGTGAACGTATCGTGTAATGTGTGTATGTGTGTGTGTGGGTGGGTAAAAATAATTAATTCGTTTAATGAAGAGAAGAAAGGTTATAAATTTTTTCATATTTATCAGACTTTCCAGCTGGATTTTTGCGAAAATTACGCATAATCGCCGGTAAAAGCGGATAAATAATGCGAAATTTAATTAAACTTTCTTTATCGAGACGATTGGTGATTATGCATATCCACCTGTGTGCATCACTTTTGGCGATATTCACCGAGATGGTTTAAACTATAGTCACAATTTTTTGGTAAGAGATCGACGCGGATTGGTTAAAAATCTGAATTTAACCAATACGTGTCGATCTCTTATCAAAAAATTGTGACTATAGTTTAAACTATCTCGGTGAATACCGCCCTTAAACACACACAGTAACATATACATTTTAACGTTAAAATGTATAGAAACCAATTGCGACCGAAGTCAAGCGTCTTATAAATGTGACAGTCGTATAAACGATGTTCTACCGTATATCGTACCTCCTCATTATAGGACATTCCCCTTTAGCGGACAAAATTTTTGGTCCTATTGGTGTCCGTTATCGAGAGGTTCTACTGTAATATTATTACAGTATTGATTTTACATAATACAAGGGTTTTTTTTTTGAATTGATTCCTCGGGGGTCTCCTTACATTTGTTTAAGTTGATTAATTTTAGCGAAGTTTCCCTGAAATAAGTCGGATCTGCATTTTACACAGGAATTGACGTGAGTTTTCTAAACAAAATCTATTGCAGTTTCTTCGTTTTGCGAAAGGGTGATTCAACATTTCACCCTTTAACGTTTCTTTCAACAATGGGGGTGCCAAAATGCATGGTCGCAACGGCTGACCAAGAATCTAGTTGCGGACCTGACGGGATGAGCTGCGAGAATTTTCTATTGGGATATTGAGTCAGGGTCGAATGAGAAATCGGAATCAAGTGCGTTAAGGTAATTGGAGCTTTGTACAAATTGTAATAAAAAATTAATTTACGTGTCTCTTCAGTTTCATAGTCTAGGTTAGTGGGAAATATTGCCCCTGGGGGTGATGGAAAGGTTCAGGGAGGTGATAGAAGCTACGGGTATAACATAGGACCCTATGGGTTAGCTTGAGTTGGCGGGCAATGAGGGGAAAAAAATCTGAAAGAGTCGATGGAACAAAAAGTTTGGGAAACTATGGCCTACGTTCATTGAGAACAAAAATTGATTAGCTACTTTCAACTCTGCGACAGAGCCTTGGTGTCTCGCGGGTGTCACTTTCAAAACTGAAAAAGGAGCCTTCAGTGGAATTGACTCGAGAATATACATTGGGAATAGCAAACTAAAATGGCCACATTTTGCGAGAATTTTACTTTTTCAATACATCATTTGTCCATCCATTTCCATTATCAGGGTTGCCAAGAGAAATTGAAACTCAAGTACGTGACACATTTACTCCCATCGAGCTGAAATCTTCGGGACACTGAGAAGTTTCATTGAGTTTTCTTTTTACATAAGGTACGTCATAGGCAATGAACAAAAAAGTTTGGGAAACTAAAGTTTAGACAACTGGCTTATACCAGGGCCATCTTAAGAGCATCATGGGCTCCCGGGCCAAGTGGTTTTTCTGGGGCCCTACCTGTAAATTCTAGAAAATTTCAACAGGATCTCATTTTTGTGAGGCCCTTCTTCTCTTGAGGTGCCCGGGTGGGTCCATGCGTTAAGACGGCACTGGATTATACGAAAATGAAGTTAGTTGTCGAAACTCTCGTCCCGTATTTGTCCAAAAGATTGTATTGTCAGTTGGTTAAAGGTTCAATAATCACTCACTTCTTTTGTAACTTCTTCGTGTCATATGATGGGATTCATGATATTTTGATTACTGTTGTCATTAGTAAAGGTGTCTGCGTAGTTACACATAAGCTTAAAAGTCATGTTTTTGAAGATACAGTAAATACAGAAAAAAAAAAACGAAGACAAAAAAGACCAACTAAAAACTTTTATTGAAACACACCGCATATTTTCTCATTCCAGCATGGCAGTCCCTTCGACGAAGTCCTTTTTAATAGTCAAGTTCTTTGCACTTACTGCAGTCCTGCATTTCGTCTTTGTATTCTTCTACTTGGAGAGTGAGCTCGAACACACCGAGGTTCTGTTTTATGATGGATGACGCTTGCTTCAAGATCAGGATAGGATTTTCCCCTTTATCTGTATGCGATAATGTAAATGATTAAAAGGTGAGCGTGTTTAGATTTGAACTGAACAGAACTAGAAAATTTTCAACTTTTTCTCCCTTGGAATGTAGTACTCGTTATTTCCAGGTTTGATCAGGGACTTCAGAAATATTTCCTACCTGTGGATACATGTCTTGAGATTCATATAGGAAATATGGATTTCTGAATCAATTCTGGAGGGAAGGTGCTCGGATAAGCTCTATAAATTTCCGTGGGCGCTCGACGCTACTGGGTTTGATCTCTGCAGGTGGCTCAGTGGGGGGGGGGGGGGGGGGGAGGTTCATCCATTCATTCAAATAGTGTCCAACTGTGGGTACCAAACAGTCTGAGTGTGTATCTAGTGCCGTGTTTTTGAATTTTCAGTGATGCCATCTATGAGTGAAGTGTATTGGTTGAATATTTGTACTATTGTAGGCCTTTTGTTCTCAGTGGCGAGACTTTTCAACAAGGAGATCGGCTTGCATTCTCGGCTCAAAATGGGAACAACAGAAAGCCAACTTCAGCCAACCACCACTGTGGCACTGGTGGGGTTTGAATCTCACAGTGCGAGTCCGTCACTATGACCACTCGACCACCAAAAAGTTCAAAAACCAGCGGCAAAAAGTTCAGTGTGGGTCGCGAGGAATGAATGCGAGTCGGCTTTCCCCTCTGAAAAAGCATTGTACTGACTGCATCAAATTATTACAACCACAAAAATTCAATGATATGTGTCGTTTCTTTTTCCTAAATTGGAAGATGGATGACAGCACTTCTCGACAACACACATAATTCCCATCTCAGACAGTTATAGATACACACAAAAACCATACTGTGACACTTCTCGTACCCCACCCCAAAGAACCAAGCATGGATCCAGGGCAATATGTCGGGGAGGGTGAATTTCAGGGAGTATAAAAGGCGTACGGTGAATATATGTCCCGTATTTTATGGGACAGAATCGTTATTTTCTACTTTACTTCTGTCTGTTAGGGGAGGAACGCTCGCCCCCATTCTGGATCCGTGCCTGCTAAGTACAGTTCTGCTTGAGATTCAAAATTCGTAGAGTTCAGATGGTTGGTGACCGCTGATATAGCCAACTTATCATTTCGACTCATAAATAAACACATTTGTATACCCACTAGTTTGAGTACAGCGAGGATTTGGTTTTGTATAATATTTTAGCCTTGCAACTGTATGTTGTATTTCAGCGCGTGTAGATGACATTCCTACTCAGATATTGGCATCGAAAAAATTCTCGAGAAGCCATTTCTAATAACAAAACATACCATAATAAAATATTTCCCATAATAAAACATACCGACTTCAAGAAATGAACTCTTGTGAAGTTGGTATGTTTAATGTCCTAGGGTACCTTTGTTTTTCACCTCATATTATCGATATTATACTGTTATTTTTATGCAAGTGATTCTTTCGTAATTGTTTATTTAGATTACAGATCAATGCGAATAACGCAACTCGATTTCGTTTCACTTCAGCTTTTTTTTTCAAATATGTCGTCATATTTTGCTGTCTTTAATTGAGGACACAGTCATACTCATGGCCCTCACATCCTGGAGCGGAGCCCCTAGGATGGGACTTTTGGCGGGCCCCCAGTCTAGACTTTTCACGGCCCCTTTATAGTGAATTTATGGCGTGAAAAAACAAAAAAAAAGATGAGAATCGTCCCGGGCCCTGTCAGCCTCCCTCTTGTGGGGGCCATGGTCATACTTCCTATTGATGTATTTTCAAAATCTCTTGGAATAGTCTTGGTGCAATTTCAACAAAATATCCTGATACCGAAATGGAATTCAAAGTGCATCAAGGGTTAAGCTAGCTTCCCCTTAAATATCTTTTGCTATTACCGTCACAAATGCTCTCAATTCATATCGTCACAATATTCGTCGGATTGCGAATATTAAGTAAGTTTATATACATGTTAAAATATGTAAAAAGTTTGAAATGTTTTTATTTATCAAACCGGAAATCATAGCAAATTTACGAATACTTCATATAATAGTCATACGTGCATAATTTAGAAATACAGTAAAGCCCCTCTTAACAGCCACCCCTCAGATGCTGTCACCTCCCCCCCCCCTTTTACAGCCAAGTAATAATTTCCTCTTATGTAATAAAAATTTGCATTTCAAACCTCTAATTAACTGTCACCCCGTCGTTTACGGACGAGTTATTTTGCCCCGCCAGTGATCGCAAACGACAGGTTTCACTGTATCCAAAAAATGTTGATATAATTCGATGGCATTTATAAATCTCACTCACCAATGACAATGTGCGCTGAAAGAGCCGTCTTATCCATGCTCAGAGACCATATCCGTAAATTATGAACTTTTATAATTCCTGGTATGGTTCGTAAAAGTTTCATTACTTCTTGGAAATTCATTCCTCTTGGCATTCCTGTAGTTTCGTAAGACAATTATAAGTGAAATTGGTATCCAATACATAATGAAGTTTTTGGAGAAAAAATTTAATCTTACTGAGGATAAATTTGATTACTAAAACAAGATTTTTTTCAATGAAAACAAAACAAAATTTTGGTTTTCTGAATTTTTTTTTAATGTACAGTAGAGCTTGATTAATTCGAATTTTGGATTATTCGAACTTTTACGACCACACCTTGAGTTTTCTACTTAACTTGATGTTAAATTTCTTGTTTAATTCAAAATTCCTTTGAATATTTTGGTTAATTCGAAGTTGGAAGGTAAGAAAATCGCGATTTTAGTATGAGCAAATTATTTAGTATGGCAGTTTGGGAAGTGCACAAGCTGTCAGACGGTGCTTCTCTCGATCAATTTGTCTTCTCTCTCTCTTGAATTTCTCTCAACTAACTTCATTATCCAGAGGGATATTGGCTTCTGACCAACTTGTTAAACAGTAGATATTCAAAAATAAAAGTTGGAAAATTATGATGTTTCTGAATTTAGGCGGACAATGGGTGTCGTTTTTTTAAACCTTAATTTCTGGCTCGAACAGCCATGCTAACATTCTGCTGCTGAGCAACGTGTAGGAAATTGTCGGGTCAGTCCTAGAGATGACCCCAGATTTTATAACAACTCGTAATAAAAAACGTGCACTTCTTTCTTCGAAAACGGCAACCTTTGCAAGTCAGAATTTAATTTGCTTTTCACGTTGGATTTATTGTTTAGAAACTGAGTTCTCGAAAAAATTACCTTTTTGTTTATCGGAAACCGGCAAAATCTACACGATCCAAATTTGTAAATCAATCTAAACGCCAAATTGTTTAGATGACTAGTGAGCAATTTCAAATTTTTGACCATTCGTATAGGAAAAAATTCAAAATTCTAATTTGTAAATTTTTAGTTTTATTCTGATAACGGAATGAATCGCAACATTGTTCAGCCGGAATGCATCGAAATTGTGTTGTTCACAAAATCTCTGGAAACAGATTTCTCAGAATAGTTTCTTCTAACAAATTCCGAGAATAGATTTCACTACTAGTATACAAATGATTAGCAAAATTTGGGAAACAGTTTCATAGCTGATAAGTAACTGTTTTCATCAATGACATATCGGTTTTTATAAAACATAGAAAATTTTATGTGTACTGAAGTGGAATGGGGATATATATAGTATTGTATTAAGAATAATATGTTGATTCTTGTTCTTATATTTCATAAGCGCACAGCATCTTCATCCCCCGTTACAACACGTTTATTATTCACACTAATTGTAAATATCTTGCCAGCCATCACTTACTAATTTGCTAATTTATTAACCTTTTTCTGTCTTTCGTTTTCTCCATTTTATTTTTCTCTTGTCTTAATAATACATAAAATTATTAACCCTTTTTTGTCATTAATTATTGTATTTTTATTTGTTTTTTGTAATGAATTGTAACAGCAAATTTTTTATTGTAATTTTAATGTAACAAACATTTTTATTGTACGGGAGTGAAGTATCCTTGGTTTTTTCTTGCTTTTGTATTTAAATTTTGTGTGTTTCTCTTATAATAAACTGCCAATTATTATTAAAATCAGGCTTAGAGAAGGGTCAAGAAATTCTACAATGATGTCGATTCCAGAACGGTGGAATTATATGCAGCTAAGATCAATTATTAATCATTTGTGGATATTGATGATCAAGTTGCAATTTGTAGTCATTTTACGGATCCAAGTGCAGAACATAACGGACCGAGCATGACTAGGCTCCGTCGCTTACGCGATATAAGCTCATGGCCCCACAGGGCGTGGTCGTGCCGGTGAAAATTCCGAGTTACAAGGAGAGGAAAAAAAATATATGTATATATATTATAAAATAATAATTGTGGTCCTTATCATGGGATCTAAATGACCCATATAGCCATATGCGTGCATTCATATACAGTTACAAAAAACATGTGCGAGGTCAGACATATAACGAGGAGAATCAGATTATACAATGAGTTCGGGGGGGGGGGGTAAGGCTATTCTAGGGTACCTAAAGGATCCTTAGACAACATGCATTCAAATACTAGATTCAAAGTAATATATGTACAAGTATAAATATAGACTTCGCAAAAACAAATTAAAAATAAATCGGGGGGCCCTGACGTGTGACCTAAAAGACGCCGAGTCATGTTCATTCATCATGATCATGATTCGGATCCAAGTACAGATTAATTGGATAATTTGAACTCTGTTCTACGTTTGGGCTTAGAATCACTGTATTGAATTTCATCATAGATATTTCTTACCTTCCATAAGGACATTGAGCACATCACGAAGTATTGTGAAAGTAGAGATCAGTACGAGAATCGAGAAGAAAAAGGTGCAGATCGGATCCACGATAGCATATTCGGGCTGAAAATAAATTAAAATTTAGTACAAAATATTGATAGGTAGAATAAAATGGCGAAAGAGATAAAATCTAGTCAGAAAAAGCTAGTTTTCCTGAATATGCACCGTTACATTTTGTTCGAGAAATTTCCGAAAAGATGCTGGCATCAAATACCCTTGTACGTTAAAAAAAACGCCACCTGTGTATTTTTCTTACTCATTAATGTCGACGGACGTTGTAAGATGGAATGAATATATGATCACGTGATTCGAAGTTCTTAGACGTTGGAAAACATTGGTTTGCGTCATTTATTTTCCATAATTCATCTTTCTGAATGATATTGTTTTTCAATAGCATCTCGTAATGTCACGTTCCGCATCATTTCCACAGTATCACTGAAAGAAGTAATGAATGCAGACTCGTTTTGTTTACGTGAATAAATTGATGAATCATTCGCATATATCTCATCGCAATTTAGGGATGAATTGATATTCCTATCATTTTCCAAAGTAGTCTTTTTAAACCTGAACTTTTAAACCGTTGGTCATAACTTTCTGTTGGAAACAAAAGTATTCAAATAACGCGGATAGAAATTTTTAAAATATATCATTTACTTTACTTCGCCCCTTGTGTATTCTGATTTTCTTGAAACAAAGAGTGTCCTTAAAGACAAAGCCGGGAAAATGTCTTGCGTAGGTGAATGTGTTCTGATGTTCATCGCATTTTTGTACGGTTAGGGCTACTCTCGTGTCCAGTCAGGACCAAGGTTGGGTCATGAACCAACGTGGACGCTCCACAATTGGCAATGATCTTGTGGAGGCCAGAAGGTATTTAATTGGATGCTACAATTTTCACAATAATAATTAAAAACTAATTATTTTTATATTTAATCGAATAATGAATGTACAGGGTGTCCCATATATTCGTGAATAATGTGAAAATTCAAAAGGAATTGATATATTTGAATGTGATTTGAGGAAAAAAGTTATTCTTACGGGAGATTTTTTTTTGGTAGAGAAAAAAAAATTAGTTTAATATTTTGGTGATAGAGGGTGCTGAAAACAAGTCTGGCATTAGTTATGAAACCTAAACCTTTCTTCATTCTCTTCTGTACCCTACACTTTCGTTCACGTTTTATCCGGCGATTCATGGCTAAGGCAAAACAACTTCAACAATAGTGCTTTATCCACCAATGTCAACATCACAATGAAAACTTTGTCTGCGCCAGTAACAGGAAGATTCAGAACCGAGCTGTTGATCGTACACCCTGCATTTTATAGGACTCTGATTTGCATATTTCAAGTAATTCGCTTTGCTGCGCTCTCTATTGACAAAAATTTAAGCCAAATTTTTTTTGTTTTCCGTTTCCACCGAAGGACTGGGTTCAAGTCACCAGATTTCAAGACTCCAAGATAAAAACGAGGAACGAAACACTCAGCCCTGAATAAGATTTGCCGATGTGACTTAGATTAAAAAGGTGGTAAACAAAATCCACAAATTTGTGGAAGCACTGAACAAACGTCCACCCCCCCCCCCCATACTTTCAGTCCGTGCCGTTTTAACGGATGGCCCAGGGGCCCTCACAAAAATGAGATTTGGTTGAAATTTTCTAGAATTTACTTGGTAGGGCCTAAAAAAACCGCTCGGTCTGGGGGCCCATGATGCTCTTAAGACGGCCCTGCTTTGAGTGGGCAACATGCCTCAACAATGACCCCAACAACGGACCAATGACCCCAACAACGGACCAATGACCCCAACAACGGACCAATGACCCCAACAACGGACGCCCAGGACCCACTGGTCCCATCACTGATCGATTTAGAATCACAAGGGCCGCCGCAAAAGGTTGTTGAGAAAAACGATGGCACTACTGAGCATGACGCAAATGAAGTTGCTACTGCTCAACAACCATCGCAAATATCCCCTTCCGAAAGCTTAAGGATACCACTGAAGAAAACGATAAGCTCGCAATTATCTGCCAGAGCTTTATAGAGGTTATCCTATTAGCCAAAAAAAAATCGAATTCACTTATCACTTTTTGCGAATCTCAATTACTAATACCATAGCAATTAGTAACATTTAGAACATTGATATAGCAGTAGAAAAAAAATTACTGAGGTAATTCAAAATGCCTTAAATAATTTGACTAGGCGTATTAAGCCTTTTAAAAATTATGGCATCCCCGAGGAGTTGAAGTGTAAAATTAACTTAAAAAATCAACTCCGAAAGCGAGTACAGTTTACGAGAGACCCCAATCTCCGTAACATGCTGAACCGTACGTCCAGAGAAATAAGAGAAACAGCCTCAAGGAATATCACTAGAAGTGGAATGATTTTCTTGACGAGGCTGATGTATCGGATAGGTTTCTGGAAATTAATTAGAATTTGTGAGCCCAGAGCCATCAACATTAACAGAATACTTGGTATTAATGGTCTTGTATACACTGATGAAGATGTAGCGGAATCATTCGCTAACACATATGAGGAGCAACTTATAGTAACACATATGCAGAGCAACCAAATAGTAACCAACCGCCTATTGTAGAAGCACACTTTGAACAAGTGGTTATCATCTTTCTACAAAACAACCAGCCGCATAACATCTTGACGGCTGCTCCCACTGATCGGGAGGAGATCCTCCATATAATTAAAGGACCTGAAGATAAAAAAAGCCTCTGGGGTAGGATAATATTACAAACACAGCTTTGAAGATACATCCATCTAATATTATCACCACACTGGTAAACTTTAATGGTATGTTAAAAATTTGTCATTTCCCGTTTTTCTGGAAACATGTCATTTGCGAATGATTTTCGCCCGATCAGCTTGCTCCCGGAATTGTCCAAGATTTTTGAACGAGTCTTTGAGGCGAGATTATCTTTGTATCTCGAGGATAACAGCTTTATCCGAGATGAACAACATGCTTTTCGTAGCGGACATTCTAGTGTAACACAACTGATCCGCGTTGTAAAATACATACAAGATGCTTTCATCCACAAGGAGTTTTGATTCAGACATACAGAAGGCCTTCGATAAGGTTAAGCACTCGACACTCATTGCCATTATGATACTTAAAAGGTTTCCCTCCCACTTTATACATATGGTTCATAGCTACCTCAAGGATAGGGCATTTCAGGTCCGCATCAAAAACACCCTCCCTACTCGACGCCCATTTAAAGCATCTATTTGTCAAAGGTCAGAAATTAGCCCAATACTCTTCAGTATTTTTGTTAACGATTTTCTGGATCCACAAAGAGGAATTTTAGCTTCTTATGCTGACGACTCGAAAATCAGGCCCGTCATTTAGGTGCTAAAAATGGTATATATATATTTTATATACAAATATATATATATATATATATATACATACATTGAGTACATGTGCTTTGCCCCCCCCCCCCGGAAAAAGTTGAAATGACGGCCCTGTGTCGAAAATCCCTATAGCATCCAGAGACCCCCAGCAAGCTTTGAGTAACATCCAAAGGCTTGAGATCTGTTGTCAGCTACATGCAGTGGTCTTAAAATGAGAGCAAATGTAACTTCATATGGTTTGCAAAAAGTTGGGAATTGATTTAGTTTTGTAGAAAGTGTAAATAGTTCTAATTCTCTCTTCATTGATAGGAGGCATAGTGTTGCATATATACTGAACGCTACTACCCATATTTATCGCATTTAATCTTGTATCCACATGTAATCATATATGTATATTGTATTTAATCACGCAATTCATTAGAATGAACATATATATACTCTATTATAACCATTAGGTGGAGGATTCCACACTTTTTGTCAATTATTTGCTCAGATAATTGATAGTTAGATTTTATAATTGCATACGTGAAATGCGTTCTTGAATTTTGATGTTTCACCTCCTTCGGCCATAGCTCTAAAAATTCCAAATTTCTGTGATAAGCCACAACTTATCGAATTCATATTTTCTGAAATGATCTCAATTAATTTGACATATACTGACTCTGAGTGCAAGCATAGGCTGCAAATTTTATTATATTTTTGACACACCTCTTATACACGTATACTCACACACCCAACTATCACATACAGTTTCTTAACTTCATCCAGCACGTACGGAACAGCATCGAACAGGGAAGCTTATGGGAGTCTTATTGATCAACTCTACTGCACAGAATAACATTTTGTTGAAGTGTAAAGAATCATGGCTGACCCTGGTATTGTATTCATAATAACCTCAGCTAGCACACTTTTTTCTTTTGCTTTTTTCTTGTGTTCATCATAGTTCTTTATTATTATTACTATTATTATTGCATTTCGTAACATTTTGGCGAATTGTGCACAAGTGATTTCATTAATGTATCCATTTTAATACACGCATTTATCGCATAATCTTTCTTTTTACCACTATAGTGGCATCTTTCTAATGTTTCATGTCATGTACTATACGTGTCATTTTATCTAATCTCTCATACTGTTAAAAACGATTGTTCATGCCATAAGGTATCTAGGCCTGTTAGTTGTTAACCGATGTCGATGGCTCTGCATGTAAGAATGGTACACTGAGTAATACACTCATTGTCATGTTTAATTACACATGTGCTACATATGCTTTTTAATTTACTACTTCTTTAAATTTTTCTGAAATTCCATCCTTACCGTGGGGCTTTTTTTTTGGGGTCACAATTTGTAAGTTCGGCTCACGTGGTTGTTTTTTCCCCTTTCTCCTGAAGAGCAGTTGCATGACTTAATTGGCAAATGGAGAACTTGTGGTGGTATAGGGCTCGAGCTTCTGACAAAAAGATCTGAACTAGTATTCTGATGGTGGCATTTACCGGACCGTACGTTTTTCTTTCTTTCTATTAACTTAAAAGCACTTCACATCTACACAAACACGCACAAACTTGTCTATAACCCCCTTTATAGCCATCAAAGGCAGTCTCTTAGTCGCCAGGCATTCCCCTCGGGCTAGGCAGCAACGAAGAAAAAGTTAAATTCGGTCGGTCGTAAAAATTTAAAATTATTTTGACTTACAAATGATAGTTTTTCTAATTTACCTAGATAATAAAAATCCTTACAGACAATTTCATTATATCTCCCTCCCTGTATAGCATCGCTTTATCCATAGTACGAAATCCAAGAAGAACAAATAAAAAATTACCTTGTAATAGATCACAAATGCTGCAGTGAGGACACCAAGACTCTGTATGAGATCTCCGACGACATGAATGAAGGCTGCCCTTACATTGATATTCTGTGATCCTCTGTTTTTTTCCGCTGCATCGGAGTCATTCTTAGAGCCATGCTCGTTGTCGTGAGAATGATTGCTGTGTGAATGGCCACCACCGTGAGAATGACCGCCACCGTGAGAATGGCCGTGCGGAACACCTCCGATTTGCAATGAACAGCCCATACTGAGGGGAAAAAAACCAAAAGATTCAATTAGTAGCCAATATTGGAAGATAACCAATTATGTGTACTCATCGTTCATTCTTCATACCATTGTTCTTTAACCATTGGTCTGCAGGAATTTCTTTCCCGTCTCGGGGCCATCTTAACCGCATCATGGGGTCCCCCTCCCCGGGCCAAGCGATATTCTGGAGGACCCCCGCTTTGCCGATAATGTATGCATACTTATTCACATTTTTACTCCTGAAAATAATAGTACCAAATCTCACTATCACGAGACCCCCCCCCCCCCCCGTGCTCTCGTAGCGTCTGGGCAGTGCCCATGAAAGCCCATGCGATAAGACAGCCCTAACCGGTCCCCAAAATATCCCAATTCATGTAACTACTGCGTAATTTTAGACTCGGCAAATACGGTCTATATTTAATGTACAGGGTGTCCCATAAATTCGCATATACTTTAAAAATTCTTAAAAAATTAAGGAATCGGTACATTTGTATACGGTTTGAGGAGATAATTCTCACGGATAACTTTTTTTAGTAGGTACAGGGAAAAAATTAGTTCGAATTTTTGTCGTAGAGGGTGATGCATGAAAGTGAATTCTAATCACTAGGAGTATTCGAATCAGGGTCCTACAAAATTCAGGGTGCACGATTAACAGCTAGTTTCTGAATTTTCCTGTTACTGGTGCGTACATAAGGTTTGTCGTCATTGTGATGTTAACATTGATGGATAAAGCACCATTGGGGAGGTTGTTATACCTCAGCTACGAATCACTGGCTGGAGCTTTGCAAACGTTTCGGACACGGAAGAGAATGGAGCCAGGTAGGCAGACCTACAGGTCCAATCATTTCTGCCGGAAGGATTTCCAGCACCCACGATCGATAAAAAAAACTTGAACTAAATTTTTTTTCTGTACCAAAACAAAAATTCCCCTTCTTGAAAATAACTTTTTCGGAAGCTGCATTCAAGTATACCGAGAGAATTCTCCAATTTTTATGAAGTTTTAAATTATTTACAAATTGACGAGAACCACTGCGTAGAAATTTTTCGTGTGTCCGCAAATTATTGCTTCCACTCATTTATTAATAGCCGATCCTCAAATTAATTCTCACATTCATTTACGTTTTACCGGTCCGCAAATTACTTCACTCATTTCCTCCGGTGTACGAAATTTTTTAACTACCATCCGCCACAGGAGTGAAAGATTGAAAAAGCACTGATCTATACTGTCTTCAAATGTTAATTTGGCACTTCTACAGAAATGTCATATTTATAAAAGGATCCAAATTATAATATGTGATAACTTTTTTATTATTCATTCGTTCAATAACAGAAGAAAAAGATAAATTTGTTAAAAAAAATATTCCAGTTATTTTCAATGTGAACATCACGCAAGAGTCACCCGAAAACGCTAATGAAGTTTCGCTTCGGCAGAGACTCGTGTGATTCATTTTTATTTTTTCATAGAAATCCGAACATGACTTGGTTAAGAAGAGAGAGAGAGAGATGCGTCACTTCGAAAATGCGGCTTTCATTTTGCATATCATCGAATTATTTATTGCTGGAGGTCGCTTATATCAAGACACGTGAAAAAACGGTAATTATCTTCTTGCAATAAAAATATTTTTGTATGAATATATTGTACATGCAAAAATATTTTTATGCTACGAGGATAAAGAATGATTGGAGCAGATTATTTTGGTGGCCTTACATGATGTTGACTGTGACTCCCACAGCTGCAGTGATGAGCATGACTTCACCCTCGATCTCGTACTCTCCAGTTCGTATCCTCTCAATGGCCATGTACACCAGGATACCCGTCACAACCCATATCAGAAGCACCGACGTTAATGCACCCATCACCTCTAAAATGATATGAATGTTATTAGTTTTAACAGAACGTTATTAAACAAAAACAACCCCAGAAGGCATGAAATGCGCTTACACTGGAAGAGTAATAATAAATAAAAATAAATAAATAGTAATAAAGTAATAAAAAATAAAAATAATCAGAAATAATAGTCAGAAGGGAAAGCACTTCGCATACGGAGCCAGGTCGAAAACTTCAATAGCGGAAGCAAATCTTGCGTGGGAGAAGCATGCAAGTTCTGAGGCAGACTGTACCGTATTCTGGCAACACGGCATCTGTACCCGTTGGTATTCTAATTTGGAAGTGATGCCTACGTAGGTTAGCTCGTCGGTCCACGATCTCGAAGAAAGGTTCTCTCGATGGTAGACAATTGTATACCATTTGGTGGACTAGTTTGTAGCACATCTTCAGATCTGCAGCAATTCTACGCCATTAGAGAGAGTGCAACCCCAGAAATTCAAACCTCTCGCAATAACACCATTAACTCATGCCAAGTGCCCTGGTTGTAAAATGTTCGCCTACCATCGTGAAGGTTGTTGTCAGGGTCCCGGGTTCGAACCCAAGAGGGGGGTGATATAGGTATTTTCCCTAACGAACTCGAGGCGACCACCGATAGACAGCGCCTTCACTTCCAACCCATCTCACTAATGGTAGTAAATTGCAATATAGTGATATTGCCAGAGTTGGTGTTTGGTGAAGTAGTAACTCATGCCAGCTATTTCTTTGGTTTTCCCAGCATGGCCCAACCCACACGGGTAAAGGACTTATATCCCGGAAGGAACAGAGCCCAGGCCTTATCTGGTGTGAAAGCTATTCGTTTGCTAAAGAACCTCTATGTCTTTTCGAGGAGCTTTATGTCCTTAATTTTGTAGGGGCTCCATACATCTGAACAGACCTCCACAGTCGGGCAAATGTACACACAGAAAGCATATAGCAACGTATTCGCATCATACTTGCGCTATGCCGTATATTCATGAGGAGCCTTTGGCACACAGTACTGACAGATATGTTGTCTTACCAAGTAATGCTGCAACCCTGGATGCAGCAGTTGTGGAGGTCACTCATCGATTCCGCTCAGCAATTATAGCAATATATCGATTATGAAAACAATTACGAACAAGTCAAACAATTGTCCGGGACCTGTACCCGTTTGACCAAAGGTTTCCACACCCTTCTAATGATCAGTTTATTTCTGTAGCAGCCGAGCGGAATCGACGAGCGACCTCCAGAAGTGTTACACCCATGGTTGCAGCGTCACATGGTAAGGCAATATCTGCCAGTACTGTGTACCGAAGGCTCTACATGAAGGGACTTTCCGTCTGGGTACCACGTGTTTGTGTTGCACAAACTGTTCAATCCAGAGGGACAAGATCAACATAGTGTCGTTATGTTATACAGTCTAATCCCATTATAACGAACTCCAAGAGACCGGAGAAATCACTTCATTATAACGAAATTTCGTTATAAAAGAATTCCAGTTCTTATATAAACTTATCTGGGGATTAGAAAAGTGAAGGTTTTTAACTACTGGCAGTTGCGAAGATGAATTTTTGTAAAGAGAAAATTCATCTTCACAACATCCAGTTGTTAAAAAACCTTTGTATGGTAGTGGAGAGTGACGTCATCCTTGTTCGTCAAAACGAGATTTTCGCTATAACAGTATTCGGTAAAACGGGTTTCGGCTGCATAAGCCGTCGCATGTTTAACCTTAACCTATTAGGACGCCGGTGTTCGAGACAACACCGTTGGAAAAGTGTTTTTTAAACGTGGAAAATGTTCTCTTATGAAACTAAAACGACCGTAACACTGCAACAAGGAGCGCTGGGTATAGAAGGGATAGAGACAGTACTCAAGACTTATTGTTATTTATGAATGAGGGGTTTATGGTGAGACATACATAACTTACCTGCCCTGTACCAACCGAAGCTCATACGTTTCGTTGCTGGTCGTGCCGCGACCCATAAAGCTAAAAGACTGATCATGAAACTGGCGAAGTCCGTGAGTAGGTGAGCTGCGTCTGTGGCTATCGCCAAGCTGTTTGCTAAGAAACCACCTATAACAAATAAAATAAATTTCTAGTCAATGCCTCAGTCGTGTAATATGAAATAATAGAGCTGAATAAGAAACGTCAAATAACAAAAGCTTTATAATAATATTATCACAAAAATGAGAAACTTTGCCTGGTTTTAATTTATACAAAAATTGCCACGTTTTCAAGACAAATAAATTCAATTGGTCGAATGGTCGACGCGTTTCGGCTCTTCAATGGAAAGCCGTCATCAGGACCTCGTGGTCAGAATTCACACGAAGAACTCCTCCACGACTCATTCGTGTGAATTCCGACCACGAGGTCCTGATGACGGCTCTCCATTGAAGAGCCGAAACGCGTCGACCATTCGACCAATTGAATTTATTTGTCTTAAAAACGTGGCAATTTTTGTATAAATTTATAATAATAATTTGGCCTCAGCTATGCACTTTTTCAGTACACTTTATTGCAACAAAGAGAATAACTAAACGGTATGAAAATCACTGTTGTTTGTGGCTGTGTAGAAAGTTTCATTAAAAAGAAATGGATTGGAAAATCCACATTTCCGAAGATTCAGCTTTGTGCAGATAATTGCGCCTCTACACTAACATCCCATTCGGGAATAAATATTCGAAGTTAACAACTCTTACCAACGGCTTCCCCGATCATGAAAAATAGGCACAAGACGCTGGCGAAAATGAGACGCTTCCTGGCCACGGTATCCACTTTTTCTTCTGGACCGACATGGCAATGGGCGTCGCTCTGAAAAATGAGAATTTTATAGAATACGCTAAATATTCGGTTTATAAAAGTCAACATAAATGCTTATTTGACACGAATACTACAAGTACAAAAAATTTAAGGTAATACAGGGTGGAGACGAAAGTCCAGGACATATTTTGAAAATTACTAACAAATCAACCAATTGGCATAGAAAGTTGAGGTTTGCACTAAAATACATATCGTGGCATAGATTTTTTTTTTTTTCTCTGTTGACAAATTAAAAAGAGTTCGAATTTCACTCACAGGTAGCAGCACTGTAGAACGAAAAACTCAACATAACACAAGCAGTGAATTATTAACATTTATGACAATTTAAGTTACATAAAACTGTCATATTTCAACATGAGCACTCCTGGCCCCCACAAGGGTGAGACTGACAGGGCACCACCCCAGGGGCCCGAGGCAATTACAATTTTTTCGTTTTTCAAGCTATAAGTTCACTTTAAAGGGCCAGTGAAAAGTTTGGCTTGGGAGGGGGCCCGCCAAAGATTCTAGGGCCCTGCTTCAAGATGTCTGGGCCATGGCCTCGAGTTGAGAACCACTGCCATGGATGACTATAACTCAGGGCCGTAACTAGCTAGCCGCTGTAGTGGTCGAGTGGCCATAGTGACGGACTGCCATCGCGAGTGTCTGGGTTCGAACCCCACCGTCGCCATAGTGGTGGTCGGCCGAAGTTGGTTTCCTGTGGTTCCCAACTTCGAGGCGCAAATGCGAGCCGATCTCTCCAATAAAAAGTCTCGCCACAGAGAGCAACAGGCCTACAACGATAAACTATTTAATCATTACACTTCACTCATAATTAGAAAAACTGGTGGCAGCATTACACAGAAACAAACTTCACGTCAGGTTTCACTACACGCACGTTCCACCATGTATCAATTCGTTAGAGGTTCCGCAGAGGAATATGGACGAGGTGCATGTGTGTGGTATAGTAGTAGGGCCGTAACTAGGCTGGTGCAACCGGCGCCCTGGGCCTCGCAATACTTTACATTTAATTTGCCCAATAATTAGCCTTTCAAAAGGGAAGCCAAAAGAAAAAGTCTGCCACGGGGCACTGAGAAGGCCCTATTATATATAACTAGCTTTCTTAGTACCTCTCTCTTAAAGGTTTTATTTCTGTCTCAGCAGTTAACAAGCCTGCGAATGTTATTTCTTTCTCATTCATTTTTTTTCCCGAAACCATGTATTTCCAAAGAGATCTGGATGATTCTGTCCAGGGAATTTTTTAGTGTCAGTAGACATCCATGTGTCAACTGGAATTCGAACCCAGTCCTGCACAGTCAGAGTCCAGCTCCCTAACCACTCGAGTGACAGGCGGCCTAATGCGTTACGTCGAGTTTTTCCGTTTTACAGCGTCACCTATGAGTGAAATTTGAACTTTTTTTTAATTTACCAAAAACAAAATTCTAGGCCCTGATACGTATTTTAGTGCAAACAACACTTTTTTATATCAATTGGCTGATTTGTTATTAATTTTTTTTTAATGTGTCCAGGACTTCTCGTCCAAACTGTATAATCACGAGTAAAAAGCAAACTTTGTTACATAGTTTTTAAAGCACAGCGTGCATCCATAATCATGGTCAACTATGTCAATTGCTACTACTAACCACACATGCGCCTCGTCCATATTCCGCCTTTGGAACTTCTAACGAATGTGTGCGTATTGGAATAAGCGTGTATGTGCTGTGTACCTAACGTGAAGTTTCTGTGTAATGCTTGTTTTAGTGCTGAAATCTTCCATCCATTTTTCGAACTATAAATGAAGTATAATGATTGAGTATTTGTACCGTTATCTAAAAAGTTTAAATAAATCTAATTTTCGTCCTGTTCATGATCCTAAATACGGAATATCACTTATTGTAGTTAAAAAAATTCTAGTCCGGAAAATTTGCCAATTATTGCTAAAATGACTAAAGGGGGGGGGGCAATAAAAGGCTGCTACAAATCTCAGTAAAGAAAAATGTATTTCGTGGGAAAAAAGTCGCACATCATGACTAGATAACATTTTATTGAGGTAAATACGGAAAATTGGGATATTAAAAGTCAAAATGCGGGACATTGCAACCATAAACGCTGCCATAAGTCAGCAAAATCACCAGCTGTTGTTAAAATTACTTGAAATTATCAATGGGTGGTAAATGAAGAACTACTTAATATATCAAGTGAATTGAAATGTAGTTATGCTGTCCAAAGAAAAAAAAATGTTGAACACGACAAATATATGAGATGAGAATTCAAAAATTATAATTGTCATGATATAATTCATGCATAATGAAAACTATCTTCATTCATGATTTTAGTAAAGATTATAAATCCAAATAAACTGTATAAATTCGACTAAGCCAAAAATACGTGAAAGTACGAGAATGTCCCTTAAAATTCTGGATAGCATTAGTGTTGATGATGTAAATTAATGGTCCAGGGCAGTAGTCAGAAATTTCTTCCGGAGGGGACAACTGAAGTTTCCGGGGACTACGACAAGAGTAACAGAACAATAGACTTAACCATGTTGTATTCCATAAAAATCAGACATTTCCCCCCACACTTTTCCGCTACGGCATTGTAGTACAGGGCCCGGTGCGAAAGTAATAGCGGGGATAAAGGTGTCTTGATAATATTTCGGGGCTCCGATTATATATATTTTATGGGGAGAGGAATCTTCATCCAAAGATTCATACATTGATACAGATATACAGGAATGCTTCTTCTTTCTTCAAACCGAGCACAACTCAGGTCTATTGCCATAGGCAATTTACTACCTAGTGAGTTGTGCCGGAAGTGTAAGTGCGTGTGCCTAACAGTCTGGGTGCGTATCTAGTGTTGTGTAGGATTTTTCAGTGCTGCCATCTATATCTCAGAAGTGAAGTGAGTGATGTGTAGTGACTGAATATTTGTACTGTTTGTAGGAGTGCTGCTCTCTGTGGCGAGAATACAGGAATGCTGAAAAATATATACACACAATAAAATGTATAGTTTTTAATTTAGGTTGGGAATAAGCTAGGGCCCCCGGGAGAGGAGACAATGATGGCGATGTATGGCACAGCAAATATTTCGCACCACTTCATTTAGGGTTATTTAATTTTTAAGGAAAACATCTTGAGCGGGATTGCTCACTCAGCATCCGATTTTGTCGTACAGCCCAATGGGCCAGGACGAGGCTTAGATGACACACAATAAAATGCAAATTAACACAAAAATTAATGAAAATTTCAAATGGATGAAAATTTAGAACTGAAGAAAATGTCAAACTGATGCAAGAAATAATTCCAAAACTAATGATGATTAGATTAGATTTTGAACATATTGGCGCAAGGACCAATTTGGTCAAACTGCGCCAAAACAATGACAATATATAAAAAAAAAGGAAAATTGTCCTTGTCATGTCAAGAAAGTAGGCCTACCTAAAACTATGGCGTGGATTGTAAACTATATGTAATTGTAAAAACCAATGGCTTTGATGAATTTAAAAACGCGAGATGCATCACAATGGTCATTTAAAATGTCGCGAAGTGAAAGATGACTATGACCAAAACCGGTCATAAAATGATGACGATGATGTGAACAAGTAAAAGCATGAGCAATGGTCATGAAAATTAGGTATTAATAAAATAAATTATGAGAACTAGTGAAAATTTATAATGAGTGAATTAGAAATACGACACAAATAACTGAAAGAAACTATTCCACATCGCACGAATAAAAATTCAAAATTAATGTAGGGAAAAAATCCTATAAATTTGATTAAAAAAAAACAGAATCAATGAAAGAAATGAAAAAATAATAATTCCAGAATTAATGAAATATTGCAATTCCAGAATCGCTTCAATTATACATAATTCCATACAGTTTAATATTATTTATTATTTAAAAAATTGACGAGAATTTTGAATTTTAAAAAAATTGATAAGAATTCAAAAATTTCAGGATTGATGAAAACTCAAAATTAATTGAACAAAAAATTTCCGAATTGGTGAAAGAAAAAATGTCAGATCGATGAAACAAAAAATTCCAAATCTGATAAAAAAAAATTTATAATTAATGAATGAATTCTAGAATTGATAAAAATTCAGAATTTACGAAAAAATAATTCCAAAATTCCATTGTTGTGAAGCTCAGACGCTACAAAAAATGTACATACAATAAAAACTCCTCTCTTAGCGGTCACCCCTCTTTCACTGCCAAATAATATCATTTCCCCTTGCATAATAAAAGTATGCATTTCAAACCCATAAATAATGGTCACACCTCTTGTACGGACGAATTTTGTTTTTTCCGCTAGTGTCCGCAAAAGAGAGGTTTCGCTGTATGTGATATATACAAGGTAATTGTAATTAAAGTTTCCGTGTACTCTGAGTAGTTTTTCTCAGAAACTGCTCATCCGAATACAACCAATTGTTTTTAGGATATCTTAGTGAAACCATAGGCGAGAGATTTACGAAATAAAGGAAAAATTCAATTTTTGACCAACAGGTGAATAAGTGAGGCTTTTTTAATTGCATTTTACATTTTCCTATAATCCATATAGTGCATATACCAAGTTTCCAATGGAATACGTCTACCAGAACGAGTGCTACATACGTCTGAGTAGTTTCAGTATACTGACACTGCTCAGAGATCAATGTAACACCCGTCAGTATACTGACACCAGTGCCGTCTTAACGCATGGTCCCACCCGGGCACTGCCCTGGGGCGTCAAGAGAAGAGGGGCCTCAGAAAAATAAGCAGTTGAATTTTTCGGGAATTTGCCATTTAGGGCCTCAGAAAAATCACTTGGCCCAGGGGCGTATGATGCGCTTGAGACGGCCCTGACTGACACTACTCGGACCTATATCAGGCCCGTTCTGGTGGACGTATTCTATTGAAACTTGATATATATGTTATATGGCCCATGGAAAAAAAGGAAAATTCAATGAAAAAAAGAGCCACTTTTTCTTTTGCGGGTTGAAAATTGAACTTTTTTTAAATTTCATAAATCTAAGGTCTAATTTCATAATCTAATCCCATGGTCTCATTATGTCCTAAAAATTTGGTTGTATTCCGACAAGCAGTTTTGAAGAAAAACTACTCAGAGTACGGTAACTTTAATTATAATCACCCTGAAAAAATATTTTATTTATTTCCCCGCAAACGTGTGGGGCTCAGTACGATCACGCCGGCCTTATATCCCTAAGGGCGGCTCTGCTGTAGTGGTCCGTCAAATCATTTCAGACGTTTTACTGGTCCTTGGGTACAGAAAGGCTGAGAAACGCTACTATAAAATACATTATAACAGTCGCCTTACCAGGTCAGGTGTGGTGAAGTTCGGTTTCAAAAAATTCAGCTCGTGTCCAAGTCCAGATTTGTTTTTCTCGTCGGCTTCAGGTCCACGTAACGACACTTCGACTAGTTCACCCTCTTTTTTCAGCGGTGTCGATCCATTACCGATGGATTTAGTGGTGATATCTTCGACAGACATGTCGCCGTTTGTTACGGACTCGGATTCAGTCGTCCTGGTATCACTGACTTCGACCATGCTCACTCTCACCAACGGAAATGTTTCACAAAAGAACGCGCATGTTTCATGTGGAGTCTCTTATTTACAGCTTGGCACACATCTCTCTCTCCTCTTCTTTTTTTTTTTTTTTTTGTGTGACATTATAATCATTATTATTTCTTTTATTTCACGTCAAAATGATCCCGTCGGATGCGTTTATTAAGACGTATACGGTATTACGAAGCATTTATTATTGTTATTATTCTTTAACAAATTGAAGGCCACTAACGAGGTTTTTATCGTTCGAAACCTTCTCCGATTTCTTTGGCGCTTCGTCTCTTTCATGTTATTTTGATAATTGACACGTATATTCTTTTTCTTTTTTCATCGATGATGAATCATTTAAACATCAATAATGGACGTTTGTAAGTAAAACGTAGGAATGAGTCCTTCATGAATGCAAAAGGTGAAGATAGCAAAAACTGAACAGTGTGACTAGATTGATTTTAATCATTATAAAGTTGATATACAGTAATTAAAATCATTATTATTATTATTATTGTAAAAAAAATCGATTGACAGAATTGTGAGACGAATAGACATCTTGAAACCCCTGTACGGGTAAACGTGGAGGTTGCTTTTTCTCCTTGTAGATGCAGTAGACGGCGCTCATTAGATTCACGAGATATTTTCCCTAACGAGCTTAAGGCGATCACCGATAGATGGCACCTTCATTTACAACCCAACTGTTTAACGGTAGGTAGTAAATTGCAGTGCGGCGTTGCGGCCGGAGTTGGTGTGTGGTGAAGTAGCAGTAGAAGTATTAGATACAGAGTAAATACCACCATTCAGGTATTGTTATCACGTTCGCAAAGTACGGAATGGACCTACGGAATGGTGGCAGATGGCAGCACTACACATAACAAGCATTACAGAGAAACAACAAAACTTCACGTCAGGTTTCACTACACGTAATTCAAGATAGAAAAAAAAGTGAACAAAATATTTAGCGAAATCACAGCCACACATGCTCTGCAACAAACAAAGCGTTGTTGTCGTTAATTGCGACCTCTACGAGAAATTTCAGAATATAAAATGGAAAGAATGTGACCTCACCTTATGGGCAGAGGCGATTCTGAATTTTTATCTCCAAACTGGCTGCAGTAATAAATGTTTGAAGGACCATTAGCACACATGGAAAGCTATGCATTTAAGGGTTAAGCCATGATTTAAAGGATTGTGGCTGTTTTGCGTTAGAAAAAATAGTAAATATGAACTTTAGCGGGGGGGCATCCATCAGATGGAAGCACGTGCCTCCGGGTTAAGTGTGATGTATGGCATAAAATTTAAAAATAAAGTTCTGGAAAAAAAAAATGTATTTGAATAATAATCGTCTTAGCAGAAAAATTTGAGTGAGAGGAATTATCTCTACTTATGAAGCTCATAACTTCAATATACATAGTTGCGCGCGTTATGAATAAATTTCATTTGTTAGGACAGACGTGTTTGAACTGTTTTTAAACTTTCTGATCGTTTTAACCTCTTCACGTACAAGCTTTTGCCAACAACTCCCGATGGATCTCTATTTGACAAATCGAAGACAAATCTGGTAACCTTGTCTTAACCTAACCGCGCGTTAGAGAAAGGAAGAAAAGGAGGGGGGGAAGAAAAATAAATAAAAAAGGGGAAAAAATTAAGGGGAAAATAGTATAATAGATAAGAGAAGTATATTCAGTAGATTTCTCGTTTCACCTTCACTCTACATGTTCTCTTTCGCTCTTACATGTATATTAATAGTAGAAGGATGTACTATATGTGGGGGAAGGAAATCACTAACAGGAGTATAGAAAAAAACGGAGAGGAAAAAAAAACAACTTTTGTTCATAGAGTAACGATAAATCTTTGAAATGATGACGAAAGAGAAAAGAAAACACAGAGAGAAAAACTGAATTGGATTTATTCCACTGATCCATATTTAGTCCGCAATCGTAAAGGAGTTACAGCGGTTTTTGATGGTAAATGACGTATGTATTTTTTAAAATTAATGAACAGTGTTGGCTTAGTAAAATTGAAAACAGTTCGCATTCCGTTTTGTTTACAGATGGATAGCATTTGATTCGAGAAACGTGTGCTTGGACGAAAAAAAAAACTGGTAGAATTAAAAAAAACTGGAATACACCAGCTGAATAGACATAGTGATGGGCTGGCTGTATGAAGTATCCCAAAATAAACAATGTATTTGCAGAGAAAGGTCGATTCTGACCATAGGTATATTATAGATTATCTCAAATTTGCTAAGTATTATAGACAGATAGGCTGTAAGAGAAAGTGACGAGGACAAGATGCCAAAAAATGTGACACATGCTGATGTCTTTGATCAATATCACGCTATGTCTCATTTCACAAGATGAAACCCAGACAGGACCAACATTTGTATTGGTCCCTGTATTTTCGATGAAATTTAAAACAAAATGAAGTAATGATTTACTGAAACATGTTATTGCATTTTGTGAACATAAATAATGCAAAAACATTTAAAAATTTCAAAAATATGAATTCGCGGATTTGAAAGCGATGCACAGGACTTAATTTTTTTTTTTTTTGTTATGGTGCCAGTTCTCCATATTTACGCTAGAAGTGTCATTAGAAATGCCACATTGTTAATTTCTTCACGTTTGTATTTCTCTCTTCTCTGGTTCTCTTTCTCGTTCCAGAACTTTAGTTCGCTAATCATGACATGAGCAGTATTTAACGCTTCATCAACTGCACTCATCTTAAATTCACACTGAATGAAATTCCGTCTGTCATGTGTATTTCTTTAGAATATTTGATAGGATGTTTTTATGACCAGGTATACGTGTGCGCTCGCATACTGGCACATTGCGCATGCGCGAATATCAAATACTTTTTGTAAGAAATTTCATGTGACTGGTCTCTAAATCCCCCCCCCCCAATTGCTATTTATTAAGAAGGAAGATAGAGAATTCATATTCGTCTAAATTGTGTCTCTTAATTAACTTACGTTTTTTTTTATAATTTTGGGTTTATTATTTTGATTTTAGTTGAAGCTTACGAAATTTTTTTTCTGAACGAAGTACAGGGTGTCCCATAAATTCATAAATAGTTTAAAAATTCATAAAAACGGAAGGAATCGGTAGGACTTATTTGAATGGTTTGCGAAGAAATTATTCTCATGAAAGGGGAAGGAGATTTTCTTTGCTGCAGAAGAAAATTAAAACTTTTGTCGATAGAAGTCACTGCATAAAAGTAAATCATGACATTCCAGACCTGAACATTTCTTCAATCTAACCTGTATCTGAAAAAAAAGCTTCGTGAAGCTTCAGCCAATGATTTGTGGCTGATGTAAAACAGCTGCACCAATATACTTTTATTCACCAATGACATCATCACAATGAAAACCTTTTGTAAGAGCCATTAAAATTCAGAAATGAGCTGCTAATCATACACCCTGCATTTTATAGGGTTCTGATTTGCAAATTTCCAGTGATCTGCCTTCGTGCAGTGTCCTCTATCGACGAAAATTTGTTTTTTTCCTCGCAACAAAAAAAAACCCTCCTTCGCGTGAGAATGCCTTTTTCGCAAACGGCATTCAAAAATACCAATGCCCTCAATTTTTGTGCATTTTTAAACTATTTACGCGAATTTAGGACACCCCTGATAAGCCCTAAACCCCAAAAATAAGACGCAATTAAAATCGTCAGCCAGATTTTTCTGTATGTCTATTGTTTCCCCGATGGACGGGCGTATTGAATTATAAGATAATACTAAACAGTATGACGTATGCAATAATGTTTTTGACGTTTATACTTAAAATAAATAACCTAGATTGTTCAGTACTTGTACCCAAAATGGCGACTTTGGAAGATATTCCAGAGTAATGAAACCACAGGGATGACAATTTCCAGGCTTTTGATATTGTTATAAACAAACCATTCAAGGACTATTTACGCAAAGAAATGAATGAATACATTGAAAATACAATGGAGAGGAAGTTATGTTGGAAACTTTATCAAGAATATCATGCAAGACGTCTATGTCACATGACTTGGGTTAGTGATGGGCAAACTACTGCCCGCTTAGAGATTCCATATGGCCTGTCGGAGATTTAAAAATATGACAGTCGGATCCTGTTTTAACGAATATAGATTTTATAGCGAGTATAATAACGAATATATTTATAGCGAGAGAGAGAGAGAGAGAGAGAGAGAGTATCGTTTTAACGAACACTTTTCCATATATATATATATATATATATATATAATCCCCCAGGTACGTTTATATAGAAGAACAATGCAAAAACCTGGAACTCCTTTACAACGAAATTTCGTAATAACGAAGTGATTTCTCCGGTCTCTTGGAGTTCGTTATAACAGGATTCGACTGTAGTATTTAAATTTTCAATTTCAGCGTTTTAAAAAAATTCATTTGAGGGGAGGGGTATTCGTTTTTTTTTTTTTTTTTTTGCGTATGAAAAATATAGTGGTGAGGAACACATTTTTTTAATATAAAACTTTTCGAACGCGAAAAATGCAGCACATATGCAATAAATATGCATAAAGTTATTAAAATATACTTATTTTTGTTTTCACAGTTATAAAGGATAAACCATTGTGTGTCTCTGTGTCTCGTTTGTAATGAAACCGTGGCAGTCTTCAAAGTACAGTATACAACATATCCCACCACTTCATTTCTAAGCATACCAGTTTCAATTATAAATCAATCTTAGAATATCTCCACCCTGCAATTTTTTTTTTCTTTTTGTCTTTTGGCTCGCTCTTAAAAATGTTTGCCCATCACTGACTCAGGTGAAGAATTCAGAGGATATAAATTCCAGCGACAACAAGCTGCGAGCCAATCTCCACGTTAAAAAGCTTCGCCACAGAAAGCAATATGCCTACAACAGTACTATTATTCAGCCATAACGCTCCAGTCATAGTTTGAAAAATAGATGGTAGCACTAAAATCCACGCACAACACTAGGAGAGTTACCATTCGTCCTTCTTTTTGATGTCATTCCAAGCGTCCTCCTACGTTTCGGAAAATTCGTCCCTTAGTCCCCTTTTTCAGGTTTCTGGAATCATCCACTTTTTTTTTGTTTCTCATGGGAATTTTTTTTTTTACTCTGAAACATATCTTTTGATTGGCATGAGTGTTTGCGTGCGTGTGATTTTTCCCACACATTTTTATGCGCTTTGACAAACGCCCACGAAATTCGCAGACAAATCCACACAAGTTGCCTCCAAAGTTACTTCACAAACATCTACTATATCAATAATATTTGTTTTCTTTGTTGACAACTTATCAGTTGAGTTTGAAAAACATTTTCCATAACTAGAGCCGGGATCATACGCAAATGCATTTGTGCGCATGCATTTGCACAAATTTGGCCTTTTTCAGTATTAGGCTAATGCATAAAATTCAAGAATGCATAAAATATCGTATTTTCTTCACATTTATCAAAATTTTTAAACATCAACACCATCACTGATCGAATCCATCATCTTAGGCTGAAATTTAAGCAAAAGTTCAGGTAAATTTAAATACTTTATTGATGGTTTATCGTATTTACCATTACGAGCTCGGATTACATATAATCACCAGGTAAATGTTAAAGACAAAATTTATTAAGTTTGCAAAAATGGTTGATAACTATGCATAATAGCCGGTGATTATGCATATAATAACCAGATTTATCAAATTTCTGTAACATATATAGCGGTTCTGTTTTAATTAGGAAAAAAATATTGTGGTCGGGGGTTTCCTTTTCTCAGGAAGAAAAGAGTAGCATCTGTTGTGAAAATCGGGGAAAATACATCATCAAGGGTGCGCAAGCAAGCGTCCTCCTTTTTCAGTTCTCGAATCTGGTAACCTTACACTAGACGCACACAATTCGACTGTTAGGTACAGATGAACCCTTCCGCTCACTATTCATTCTGTAGTAAATTGGCCATGGAGATAGAATAAAGTTGTGATCTGTTTGAGAGAACGAGAGTGACAAACAAGCTGTGCAATTGAGCCATTTTCAATGCACTACGAGAACGCTACATAAACAAGAATTACTCGTGTTTGTAAATTGGGAGGCCAGTGACTATACAGAAAATAAAATCACACAAAATTCAAACATGAATTCGTAAATTTTTGAAAAAAAAAAATTCTTTTGGAGCAAAAATTAATATAAAACACCGGGTGTCTTATATTTTCGGGGAACGACGGAAATTCTGATTGGCCTTGAGTAAGACGTAAACATGAACAACGTCAACCTTGAACTTTATTTCTGCCGACACTATTTTAAAATTGTAATGCTTTCTTACGCAATCGGTACTCTCTAATATACGAGTATTTCCACTCAACTGAAACACATGCACTGCTCTAAATTCATCTTGAATCAGTGACACCTGTCACTGGAGTTTGAAACTTTTCTTTGACAGTATTTCGGAGACGGGCAAGAACGCACTTTTGGCTTTACCGGACGTGAAATTTCGTGACTTGCAACAAATCGCAATCCCATTTTTTGACATTTTTCTTTTCTTTTTTTTTTCTCCTCCGTTCATGTTTCTCAACTACATCCGTTGCGATCATCAGAAGTTTCCTTGACTTTAAAAGACATCGAGACCTCCTTGACAGTCAGCAATTTTATTTTTTATCGTTATTTCTTTTTTTTCTCCATTTGTTGTACACAAAATGTCGAAAAAAAAAGCATGTCTTGGATCAATGTACTTTTAATAAGGAAATTCTGCTTCCAAACGGATATTACGAGCAGGCCCTATTTCCAGCATGGACCAACGGGGCACTTGAAAAGAGCCCCCAAAGTTGACTGTTTTTTGTATTTCAGGAAGAGGCCCCTGTCCTCTCCCCAAGTCTCTGCTCGAAGAACACTATACAGGCAAACTCGGTTGTAACGACACCTCGGCTATAACGTGAAATATTGGGGCTCTCGACTGATTCCCAGGGAGAATAATGGCAATTACCCTCGCTTATAACGTCAATAAAATGCAACTCTCCTCTGATATAACCACACTTTTTTCGATGCTTTTGCTTTCATTTTTATGGTGTTCTGAAAGAAATTTGTGGAATTATAGAGCCCATTGCGAAAATGTTTGTATGTTGTCCTATTGATACGTAACGATAAAAAAATTATTAGGCCTACATGTTTGATGGTTCGGCTTATTGATATGGCCCGTATACTGGAAATCCCTGTATTTTTCCGTAATTTTGCCCAACTTTTTATAAAAATCACATGATTTTCAATGAATCTTTAGTTTAATAGTAATACATTAACGAAATCTGGGATGGAGATAGTTATATAATTTATGAACTGTATTTAAAATCAATATGACTAGAAATATCAATTTCTCATATTTGTCATGTTCAACTTTTTTTCGTGAAATGCATTTCATGAATGCATTGCTATGAACACTTAGAAAACGTCACTGTATACTTACTGTAGCACTTTATTTCCGACAAGGATTATTTATACGATGTCTCAGAAAAAAAAGATCGATTGCAAAATCTTTTTAACCATCTCACCGGTCTTGACGAGATATCTCGTCTTTCAAAAGCCTTCTATTTTAGTACTATTTGACAACAAGCCTAGATATTTTGAAAAACTGATTTCTCCAAAGAACAAATTTTCCTATCTCCGTGAGAGAGGAAACTAAGTGAGAATATCTCACTCTTTGGGGGGGGGGGGGGGAATAGGGGTTTTCTGCAATGCCTCGTAAAAAATTGCATTATTTACATTATTTCTTTACTTGCACTTAAATGTTTGAACACTTAGAAAATGTTATTGATATGCCCTCCCGGTTATCCGATGTACCCCCGATCCTCTGAGTGTCAAAAAAATCTGGAGGTTTACTGTAATCAGGGCGGTTATTTCGAGTTATTTTGACGCCCCCACCACTTCAAAATTCAATAATTTTATAACGGTGTTTTCGTTCCTGCCTAAAAGCTGGTATCCGGGGCAGTTGCTTCCCTCCCTCCCCCCCTCTAATTCCCGGCCTGATTGTACAATACATACGATATACCTTATACGTCAAGTAAATCTTGTTGCGAATGTTTTAATATAGGGCTCACCAGAAACTGGGAAAGTCTCCCGTCTGTTGATTGATCTGAAATGTTGTTTTCTGGTATGTTGTTGCAGCATTCGTCCGCTGCATTTCCGTGGCAGCAGTAAATTATCGCGTTATCTTTGCTCACTATCGATTCGTAAGTTCCAGAGTTTCCACTTTGATTCCTATCGAAGAAAAAAAACATTATGAACAAACACGTGCAGAAAGCACCGATTTGATGCAAAATAGTGATATGTAAAACGTCTTCACGAGTGAGTGAATAGCGAAATGAGAGTAAAAATCGAGCTTGTACGATTAACACATTAATTTTTAAGAAATTTTACGTATCGCGATTAAGCGTGTTATCCGTATTGAATAAAGTAATACCAGTAGTAATGACTAACTGATTCATCATCACCGAGCCCAACCGCTGAAGCTATAAATATGGAATTCGGTCAGTAGTTTCATTTTCTAATGTAGGGATTCTCTAAAAGAAGGGATTTTTTGGAAATTCCACCTCTAAAAAGGGTCATAATGGGGGTTCACAGGTTATTGAGAAATCATCGCCAAGCTAGAAGCGCTGAAGCTATAAATGAGAAATTTGGATAGTAGTTTTATTATATAATGTAGATACTCGCTAAGAAGAGGTTTTTTTCAAAATTCTACGCCCTAAAGGGTGGCCATAAGTTATGTGGAGATATCATCTCCGAGCTGAAAAACTATGAAGCTCTCACTGAAGCTATGAATATAAAATGAAATTACTGAAAAAATTTCATAACGTAGGGACTCGCTAAGAAGGGGTTTTTCAAAATTCCACCCTCCCTAAAGGGGTCAAAAAAGGGTGAGTGAAGAAAAATTGAAGCTATAAATATGAAATTTGGCTGGTACTGTGGTTTTGTTTTTATGGTAGGGGCTCATTAAGAATGGATTTTGCATAATTCAACCCCTAAACAGGGAATTTTCAGATTACCACCAAATCATCTACGCGAGCGCAGCCGCGGATATATATATATAACAGTTAATAATTTCATATATCTAACTAGGAAAAAATGAGAAGTCGAACTCACAGTGGCATCCGCTCATCCCCCGAGTCCATGACTGATGGTTGCGTTTGTCTAATGCCAGGCTTGAGTTTTCTTCGGCTGCTTTCCGAATCACACCAATGGTGATTGCAGTGCGTTCAGATCACTGAAAAATTGAAATTTTACGAAAAAGTATGTCAATAGTTATGAATCTATTTATGGCCCTTTCCATAGCACATGAATTAAAAATTTTATCCATGAATAAAATATTTTATCCAAGTATTTTGGCATATATACCCTATTCATCGATGTCTCAAGAACATTAGTAAGATTTTACAAAATTAAATTACTTAATTTAAATTTCAAACACGTGTTTTTTTGTTAAGATGAATGAACACTTACGAAGAGCGCCAGCTGTGTGTATTCCACATTATAAACAAAGTTTTCGTATTTTTCGTTACACAAAAACAAAACACAAGTTATGTTCAAGAAAAAATCTTAAATTCAAACTTGAACTGATCAAATGAAAACGTTGAACTCTTTCCGTGATTCAGCACCTTACACCGAAGTAGCTTTCCGATCAGTGGCGATCGATTTGCTTTTGGAAATTCGCTCTAAAAAGTTTGAAACTTACGAAGCCAAACAAAAATACATGAAAACTCAGGTTATTCCGTGGAAAAAATGTTCAAGAACTTATTCGAAACGAATCAAAATATCAAGAACTATTACTCTCGCCACAGAGAGCAACAGTACTACAACGGTAAATCATTCAACCATAACACTTCACTCATAGTTAGAAAAACTGGGGGCAGATGACAGCACTACACATAACAAGCATTACACAGAAACAAACTTTACGTCAGGTTGCACTACACGTACACGCACATTCCCGCATGTACCGATTCGTTGGGGCTTCGTTGGGGGGTTCCGCGGGGGGGGGGTGCATGTGTGGTGTAACAGTAGTAGGTAGGGCCTCCAAAAGGATGGCTCGGGGATCCATGATGTTCTTAAGTCAGCCACCTCGTTGGGCAATTTGCCTGTTGTGGCGTTGTATTTGTATTTGTATTTATACGGTAATGGATATCGTGAGTTGTGATAATACTTCAAAGAATTAATGTTGAATGTGTGTGATCAGTAGGCCTCGGATTTTTATGACATCATATTTTAGGAATTGTCAAGCAAAAGTTCATTCTTGATCATTTTTATCAATGAAAATTTTAATCTGTAGGAAGTTTTTTCAGAGGTATATAGTAAGCATTTAAAACGGTTTCTTGTCTGGAGAGAACTTTTACATTTCCAGTTGCCATTTTGTTCTCAGAGGATCCACTTGCTATGTTTCTGAAGGACAATGCAAAGCATGTGCAAAAGATTTTATTTCATTCGGACACTTGAAATCTTTGGAATTTTGTGTCTGATTCCCCCCAACCCCACAGGAGGGCCAGACTTGATTTTGCCACCAATCTCCGTTACTGTAAAACTCCAAATCTATATATATATATGACAATGTTTTTACATTATTCTTTTGAAAGAAAAAACCTTTTTTTATTTTTATTCTTATCCAATGCCGTCTTAACGCACGGCCCGAGGACCTCAAGAGAAGAGGATCCCCACAAAAATGAGATCTGGTTGAAATTTTCTTGAATTTATTAGGTAGGGCCTCAGAAAAATCGCTTGGCCAAGGGCCCGTGATGCTCTTAAGAGACGATCCTGTTCTTATCCCAAAAATTCTCACTCTCTCAAGTGTGATATAATTGCCCTCCTTCGACTCTTTCTGTGTTAATTCTGGCGCTACCTAAAGTTAAGTGATTTTTTCCAGGACTTCGGGAGAACATTTTCAGCTCAAATAGGCCGCTGTGAGGTCATGTCAGCATCGTGAGTGATTTGCACCACGAGGACCTGAGTTCGAATCCCAGGTCGCGCAGTGGTGGTTGGCTGAAGTTAGTTATCTATCGTTTTGCAGCTTTAGGCGCAAATATGAGTTGATCTCTCTCTGTTAAAAAAGTCCCGCACCAGATCCTACAACCAGGGCGGCAGAAACTGAGAATCTCAACTATTGTAAATTGCCCAATGACGGACAGGAGTTGAGCTCGGTTTAAAAGAAGGGCTACCAATATATCGTATTTTCTTAAATATGTTAAATGTTCAAGCATAAAACCGATTTAAATTAGCAGCAACATTATAATTCATTTTGAAAAATAATCAACGAGACTGCAGAAACTAGACGTCTACTTTATGGTAAATTTTCTTCAAATATTGCTGCTCCATTTCTCCAGAATTTAAAAAAACCTTTTGCAAAGTAGTTTTGTCAAATATTTCTAAGAAGAAACTGAATAATAGCATTTTTTTTTAACCCATTAGCTGCCACGAATCCCATTTGGGGATTTTGGAATTTTACGTGCTTTACGTTTACAACTTTTTATGCACATATGTAATTTATCCGGAAAAAAAATTCAAAAAAAAAAAAATTGGCAGTTAATGGGTTAATATTTAAAACCGCAACTCATAAAATTCAGTGTCATTCTAGAACGTACCAAAGAAGAGTTGTCATGCATAAAGTAGACGTGGTTTTCATTTGGATTTGGTGAGGGAATTTCAATTAAAAATTAATGAATTTTTTTTTATTTTTTAACTTAATACGATAAGAAGCAATAGCCGAAAAAAGGAGAGATGAAATAATGAGATAAATAATTACATAGGGTCATATTTTTACATTATAAAGTCATATCTTCATGTTTTTAGGTGATAAATGCTTGCATATTTTTAAGATTTTTAGATCATAAAAATCCGAACCCTAGTGAGATCAGTAACGAAAAATTTGCATATTTATTTACGTACCAATACGAGTCGGGGGGGAGCTTCATTTTGCCTCACATTTCATGACACTTTAATCCGATAACGCATTATCCAAAACTGATGCCTTCTTCGGTTGATGATTGAACGCTGCTTATACTTTCTCAGACTTAATCGTAGTTACTCATGTTGGTTTATCTATAGTAGCATTTGTTGATAAGATCACCGTCGAGTGCTTCAGCCCCCTCCCCCTCTTACTACCTCAAAGTCCCAAGCTATGTTATTGTTCAGAGTTTTCCAAACTAATTTGCCTCATTGCCCCCTCAACAGATAAAAGAAACAAGAACTCCCCATCGCCTTTCTTGCCAAATCACCTCATAGAATCCCATGTTGTATCTTTAGCTTTTTTCATTCCCCCACCCCGCCCCGTTCCATCGTCAAGTAGGATGAACCCGGACCGGATGCTTAAGCCGCCCTTTCACGTAGCCTCCCCTTCGGGGGGGGGGAAAGGTAATCCACGGACCACCTTTAAAAACCTCCTTATATGTATATAAGCTAAGACATTCACCGTTCAAAGAAAAGAAAAAAAGTGTCGTGGGATGAAATTCGAGTATTTTCAGAAAAAACATCTATCCATTAAGAGATATTCGTTGACGAAAACAGTATACGCAAATGTAGAGCTATTTGAAATACTAGGTGTTAACTCTGTCATAGTCTTTTGAGTGAATGTGCAACATCGGCGTTATCACTGTGGCCAATAGCTATTCCCTACCCTTTTCAACATAATTTGGAATGCCAAACCTGTTCTTTGCTTAAACCCTTGACAGTGTAATTTATTTCAGAAAAATGCATCAAAACTGGGAAATCATTTTTTTCCCCCTGTTGTGCATTATACGAATAAAGAAGATAAAAGAATTCCATTCATGAGAAAAGCTTCATGAGAAAGAAACACTTTTTTTTGTCACAAATAACAATCATCAAGTCACAAATATACAATTTTTCTGTTGCCCGAAACTGGACTCGGGCGTCACTGTCAAGGGGTTAATAATAGCCGGGTGCGACGAGTCCATTTTCCTTTATGATCCGGCTCACACAGATGCATTTGTTAAAATTTTGCCTAAACTTTTCAGCAAATTAAAATTTCGGTTTTATTTCATTTTTTCTTAGTTTTTAGCATCTATTTCGTGATGATCATGTGTATGTTTGTTTGAATCTAGCTCAAGTGTAAGTTGGTATTACATTTTAGTAAAAAAAAAACCAAAGCAAACTTGCAAATTAGGTAAAGGGGAAATTTAAAAAAAGGAATTATTTTTTTTTAAATTTAAATTCAGATAAAATGGAAAGTTAACTTTTAAAATTCCTTTGAAAATTAAAATTTTAAAGGAACTTTCAGTTCAATGAATCAATTTATCAACCTTATTGAGACATGTATTTCTTGATTAAAAATAACATTTTGTGAAATTAAGCATTCCTTTTTTTCCTAGATTTAGTGCTTTTCAGGTCTTGGGAAACTTACAAGAACGATTATTATGGAACACATCGCCATGGAAAATATTGAATAATGTTTTCATTAACAACCGAATGAAACACACCCCACAATAGGAGAGAATTTACCTTTCTTTTTTTTTCTTTCAAATCATGCACAACTTAGGTGTATCGCCATAGGCAATTTACTACCTAGTGAGCTGTGCTGTAAGTGCTTATCTAGTGCTGTGTCTGATTTTTCAGTGCTGTCATTCCATATTTCACAGAAGTGAAGTGTAAATGATTGAATATTTATATACCGTTGCTTTCTGTGACGAGTATTTTTAGCGAGTCGATCAGCTCACATTCGTGCCTCGAAGTTGGGAAGCACAGAAAAACAGTTTCAGCCAACAACCACTATAGCGCAAATGAGGGTTCGAACCCGGGACATTGCGATGGGAATCCTTCACTATGACCACTCGACCACCACAGCGGCGGGGAACGTACCGGAGCCCCCATTTATAGAATTTTTTTTAGATAATTTTGCAATTATATATAATAGCCCGAAAAGTATGATCTTTATTATAAACTCCGACCGTGAAGGCTTGTCTTCTCTTTTCAATCTTGCAATTGTTTAACAACAACATATCGTAAATACTTTCAGTTTTATCAACCTTTTGATTTCATTTCCTCTATTGATTCCTTTTCCGTTATCATCCCCATGCGATAGTTTCAGGTTTAGCCTTAACACCATTGTTTTTTCCTCTGAAGATACCAATTGCGTAGCACGAAAACTGATGATAAAATATCAGGGTCATTCTCGATAACAATGACAAAATGAACAGCTTTTCAGCTTTTATTATAAATATTTGTATTTGTAATTATAAATACTCGAATCTCTGTCCAGGTTTCCTCTATGTTTAGAGCTCTAAAGTATCAAAAAATCCCTACTGGGGAATAGACATGTCTTCATCGTCGAAGAAAGCGTTGTTTGGGAACGGCGATAACCAGAATGAAAATTTCACAATTTTGTGCAGAGGGGTTGCCATTTTCGCCGGACAGTTTTTTATCCATTTTGGACATTTGACGAGAAAAGTTAAATTTTTTGGGCCTAAATTTTGTATTTCTCTCGAGCCACTTCTTATTAAAAACATTATGTTGCAAATCACACTTTAGTACTCCGAATACATGATCTTTTGAAAGTAAACGGATTTTAGGGTGCGTAGCATTGTTCTTAATATCATTGATGAAATATGCATAACTATCTGTTCAACGGAATGTTTCCATTTATCAACCGTTGTCGTGAAAAAAAAGTCATTGTATACTCATGATGTATGCAAACGTAACCCTCTCACAGGCATTAACGAGATATCTCGCTTTCTTATAAATTTTAACAATGGCAATCGCAGATATTTAGTAGAGCTGATTTTTCTCGATGGAACACATTTTCCTGATGAAAATTGGAAGACAGCTTACTTCATAGAAAACATGCGGTATTTTACAGAGGGTTTAGTGATTTTTGCTATGCTAAATGTTCTGTAAACTCTTAGGGACAGCGGTTATACCGCTTCTCATGTTTCTTGTTTTATTCACCGAATCAACTGAAAAAATTCAATTTCAAAATTTTCTACTTGGAAAATTTTAATTAAAAAGAAAATCAACAATTTCGAAGATTCAACAGTTTCAAAAAGTTTGAAAAATTTTGAAATTCAACACAATTTCAAAAAATTCAACAACTCGTAACAAACACTTATTAGTCATAATGTACAATGAACATTACATTTGGGGGTGCATATCTCCCCCTTCTCAAAACAATATATATATTCCATGTATGAGAACTAATTTCCGATATCCCATTTATTCACGAGGTTTTGTGTGAATTACGATTATTTTACATATTTACTGTAAATGTAATTTGTCTTTCTTATAACAATGTCTATGTCGGTGTATATATTTTTTTATAATTTGAACTATCTAAGTGTTATATTTCCCGGTGCAGCCAGGGTTTCGTCCATATACTGGGAGTATTGAAGAAGTTTCAAAGGAAAATTGTAAATTAATGAACATTTCTGAGACGTATTGTTAGGGAACCACGGCTAGCGAAGTAAACATTCCGAAACTCATTGCTGAGGCCAAGGAACCATTGTTGCCCAACAGTTTCTTCGTCTATTTCGCTGACGAACTTTTAAAGTAGCCTATTGTTCAAGTCAGTTTCAGTTTGGTTATATATGCAAAATGCGAAGACGATCGGTCTAAAATTGTAGATTTGTATACAGAGAACACACATATACACTGAAAATCAATCTATACTTATAATTGATTTTTGCCATGTCTGTCTGTATGTGTGTGTTCGCTATACAAATCGACCGATCGTAGCCAAATGTTGCATATACAGTATGGCCGATCCCGCTAATACCGTTTTTCAAAAACTGTTATTGGGAAAACGTTGTAAGCGGGATAATGCTTTAAACGGGAAATCTCAATGAGTATTAGTAAGAGTTGGGACAATAAATCGTACTAAGCAGCGGGAAAGCGTTCTAAGTGGGAACGTAATAAGCGGGATCCACTGTGTACCAAACTGCACCCAACTTAAACAATAGGCTATTTTAAAAGTTCATCAGAGCAGGGCAAATGACCGAAATGGGCAAAAAAACTGTCGGGCAACAATGGTTCTTAGGCCTCAACAGTGACTTTCACAATGTTCACTTCGATTACCGAGGTTCCTTAACAGTCCTTTACAGACGCGTGTTAGGGAATTATTGCTTTTATAATGTCAATAGTTTGTGTCACGTCTTTACTGATACCAGTGTCTGGGGGAGGGAAAACCCCAGGCAGCCCCGGGTATTATATCTAGTAGCAAATAAATTAGTATAATCACGTTTCCCTTTTATGAATAAAAAAAATCATTTGACAATGAGTGTGGAGTTTATTCAACAATTTTTCCTCAAATTTATTAAATTTATATTTATTTGTCGTCACCTGACGTATAACACGCTTAAAAACTATCTATAAATCCAAGGTATATGTGCTCAGACATTGCATGTTTCGATGGTCAAACATAAGTTATCCATTTGTCAATAAGTAAAAAAAAATATAGTACTTACAATCATTAATAAGATATGTTTCAAGAAGAAAATAAATAAACAATGTACAAAATAGATTAAAATTTCGGAGACATAACCTTACGCACTCTCGAAGCCGTATATCACGTATACGGAATTTATTTTGACTCGACACAAACGATAACGAATTTTTACTGTCGTGGATAAGAAAAGCGCTCTTCGATAAAGAGTTGTGATAAAAAAACATAATCAATGGCGGTTCATGTAAAATAACATGTACCGGTCGGTATCTCACGGAAGAGAAAATCCTCGGAATGAAAGACGGTGCCGATGTCTCAGCTCGACTTATCTCGTGATTTTTTTTTTTTCAAGGAGTCGTTCCGATGTGAATCACTTGACTGGATGTTTACATGCGATTCAAATTATCTTCTCCAAACACTGAATTCAAGTGCATTGGAAAGATTGTATAAAAGTAAATACAAAAAACATGAAATTTTTAAGTTAAAAACAGCAATGAATGTATTTCTGACACTTTGTTTTTATGTTATCTTCTGTTACACTTAACATTTCCTTGAAAGAAACGAATTTCAAAGAAAAATGTGGAATGAATACATTAAATTTTCATTTGGGGGAAAAGAAAAGTTACGCGATTTCATTTTTTAAACGGTCTCTTTTTAATATGATGTTTAGTACGAAAATCGTCATAGTAATGCGTATATAAAAAATAACTCATTCTATTTCTATTAAAATTGACAAAATCATTGAATTTTGAATTTTAGGCATATTCCGTATTAGACAATGTATCATTCTAATATAAGTGGATAGTACAAAAATGGTTCGATTATTAATAATCAATATGACAATCTTAAGATTTCATTCAATTACATAACATAAAGGGTTATCACTATGTTCCTGGGAGTAACATTTTAAATAGATCGAAATAATTTGTCTGTGCCCCTCTCTTTCTCTGGAGTAATTTCTCATCAAAACAAACCCTTTTTTTAACGGAATGATATCACATGTCATTCATTACATGAATGCATTTTTACTAAGGAACAGTATAAAAAATCAAATTTAATTCTTTTCCTGATATATACAGGGTGTTACCGTGAAGTGCTGACAAACTCAGAAGGGGTGATATTAGGCATCACAAGAGGAACAAAAATTGCCATAGAACATATTATCGCGAACCACGTTTAGTCGGTGAAAACTGAAAAAAATACTTATGAACAGTTTGACGTCGAGTGGGACGAAAAGGTCAATAATAAGTAGAAAACACATTTATTTGACAGCATTGATTACAACGCAGGCTATGGTGTACAAAATAAAGTATAATAATAAGTACAAAATAAAGTATAATAATAAGTACAAAATAAAGTATAATAATAAGTACAAAATAAAGTATAATAATAAGTACAAAATAAAGTATAATAATAAGTACAAAATAAAGTATAATAATAAGTACAAAATAAAGTATAATAATAAGTACAAAATAAAGTATAATAATAAGTACAAAATAAAGTATAATAATAAGTACAAAATTAGAGTACACAAAAGTAAAATAAATAAGTAAAAAACCGTTTACTCTTGGCAGAATGATTACAATTCAGCCTGTGCAGCACAGTTCAATGTCACAAAGTAGACGAAGAGAAGTCATTCCAAGAAATTTTTGCACTTATTATTGTATTCTATTTGTAATCAATGCTGTGAAATAAATAATTTTTCTACTTATTATTGGCCTTTTTGTCCCACTCGACGTCACACCCTTCATAAGTATTTTTTTTAATTTTCACCGACTAATTATGGTTTGTGATACCATGTTCTATGGCAATTTTTGTTCCTCTTGTGATGCCTAATATCACCCCTCTGAGTTTATCGCAAGGCCCCCCGTATACATACAGGGAGGCCTGTATATATACAGGGTGTCGCTATATTTTTTTTTACTTGAATGGCTCAAACGATGGCGATTGAAAATATTCAAAACATTTTTGCTATCAGAAGTTTTCTCTAATACTAACGGTTTAGGGGAATCAGCTGTTCGGCAATGATAACCTTGAATATTAAAATGTAAAATATTATACATGTATTGAATGTTATGCATTGTGACTTGTATTTTTGAAATGAAAGAAAAATGGCAAAAATTTGTAAATGTTTTTGTTTCCATGTTTTTATTACCAAATTTTCAGTTATTTTTATCAATTGTAGAAACTTTTCATTTTCATAATGAATATTAATTGAAGAATTTTATGAATGTCTTAACTGTACTTGACTATATATAGAATCTAATTAAAAGCAGCTGTAAACCTTACATTTTTTCCTTATATGCAAATTAGAGTTTGTGGCACAACGATATTATTTTCGTAGATTAAGGGTTAATCGAAAGCTTCCGCGTATCATCAGCGCAAAGAGAAGTATAACAGGTTCAGTGTTTATACATATAGTGTCGAATCATATAATTGTTGCAATTTTATAAATAAAGTACACTTAGGTGAGAGGAGATTCGTGAAAAGTGGAACCCCATATGATTTGTAAAATTCAGTCAGCTTCTGGAAGCGGTCTCTGGCGAAATTTTTCTTTTGTACACTATTTGCTGCTCATTACAAGGAACTTCCATATGGAGAAGTTACGTTTGTGATCATGTTGCTACCTGTGGTGTGCCCTTTACATTTCAACTATTTCTGAAAGTTTGGATTGATCTAATATCGATATTTTGGTATCACACACAAGTTCTTTCTTCCTTATTATTTAATCTGCTATTCAATATAATTATGATACTTTTTCAGAGAGAATAGGAATTAAGAAGGTTTTCTTAATTCCCTAAAACCCTTTCTTAATTCTCAATTTCCCTTCATTTTTCATGTGTTAGGCCAAGTGGAACCCAATGAATATACGCTAACCTCGTACCCACTTGCATTGGCTGTATCAACAGTGGTATGAACTGAAGAAAAGTATATATCTAGAGAGAGAGAGAGAGAGTTCCTGAGCCATGAGACTAGCTGCTTCTACAGACCTAAAAGATGAGTGTTGAGAAATAGAGGAACAACGAAACTTCGTAAATGTAGTGTAAAATGTTTTTTTTCAGAAGCTAAGGTTGGTAACTGGATTCTTCTTCAACCTCATAAAAAAATAAAAATTCGACAAAGATGTTTGTTGGGAAACTAACTGAAGTTAAGACTCGTCGGTAAGCAAATATTGGAAGGAAAATCGATACCACATATACCTTTAAATGACCAAACATTCAAGGCAAAAGTACAACTAGAAGTGATAAAGTTCTGTCATTTCCTTCATCTCTCAAGTTTGAAAATCTGTTGAAAATTCACATTTCCCCCTTGTCACTTGTCTCATACAATGAATCGCTCAACATTTACGGGGGAATGGGGGTGTTATTACATCGTGAGTTTTCTTCATACCAAAGTTGTCAATTAATATTGTGAATTGTGCATATACTAAGGTTGTTAATTGGCTTTTCATACCAGAATAGCAAAATGTTTGGACTTTTTATGGTCTAAATGAACTTTTCCCCTTTGTCGACACTTCTTCCGTTTATGAATCTTTCGTGAATGATTTTAAAGCACAATCATCCATAGGTTCCACTTGCTCCACTCATCGAGGCAAGTGAAACCCTTCGCCAACTACGTAAAATTGACCTTGAAGAAGGAACACTCCAGAAAATAAGTTTAAAAACATTAACCCAAAAAAGGAAGGCTTGATTCAAAAAAACCTCATATATTAAAAATGCTTCTTTGATTTCTTCAACATAAGTGCTAGGTTGAATTTTCAATAATGAAAAAAGCGGTTCCAATTACCTCCTTGGTCAATTTCTCATTTCCATGTCTCTGCTCTCTCTACCCATATATTTAATCATTCAATTCTATTGTATTTCATTAAAAAATGGATTTATTTTCGGGAAACATTGAAAGCTTTTTTTCCTTAGAAATATTGTTAGAATTCGGTCTTAATTTAAACAAAATCAGAAATTGTCATATTCGAATAAATTCTAAATAGACTAACTCAAAAAATTAATAAACTAACTCAACATCAGAATCATTATATTTTTCCCAGTCAGTAAACAATCAGCGAACCTGACGCAGCTGAAGAAATTATACTAATATGAAATTTTCACTTATCAATCAATCATCAAACACGATTCGAAAAATGGAAAGAGAAATATGTAGCATAGTGAAACCCCTCCTCTTAACGCACACCCACTTAGATGCGGTCAGCCCCCCCCCCCCCTTTTTACGGCCAAATAATAATTTCCCCCTTTTATAATAAAAAGATGCATTTCAAACCCCTGATCAACGGTAACCCCTCTTTTACGGACGAATTTTTTTTGTCGGTGTCCGCAAAAGAGAGGTTTTACTGTATAAATAGTAATCAGAGTTAGAAAAAGAACATTGCAGGAAGTAAAAGCGTATGTAATACGTACCGTTTCGATGCTATGTATCTTCGGCAATGAAAGGAAAATGACAATTCGGAGGCGAACTTCGGCTTCATGTTTACTGGTATTTTTCTGCACCCAGCTCTCCGATGGTCCTTCAATCGGTCGACGATTGAGCGGCTCTTCACACCCATCTCTTTCTCATTACTTTTTTCTTTTTCTTTTACTTTACACAGATTCCTGCAACCCCCTTCACACTGGTTATCTTCTCTTGAAGACGAGAGGTTAAAGTTAAAACTTACGCGATAATCGCGAACATCACAGAGGAAGCGTTATCACTCTGGGCGGGGAAGCTTAGACTCTCAATTATTGCGAAATTCGTCTCGAATGTAGGCAATTGTACGGATATATTCTGATTTCTCTTTTTCTGTTCCTTCACGGGTATTTTTCCGTGTAGAAATTTATGGTCCATTGCCTCGTGAGGGATTTTAGGAAAAGATATGAATGACTTACAAGTTCCTGCTACTCAAATACAGTCGAACTCAGTTAAAACGACATTGAAGATTCTGTGAATTTTTTGTCGTTATAACCGAGGAGTCGTTACAATCTAGGTTGCCGTTTTTGAGACCCTTTTTTGACGAAAAATGTACTCGGGTACAATCAAATGCTGTGCAAAATTTTATTTGATTCTGGTTGTGGTGACCATATTTGATCGTGAGAAAATGGGAAATGGGGATCCTAAATATCAGAGCTGGACAAATCTCCAAAACTTTACGTGCCCGGTCGGGCATGTGACTTTAAATAATACATGCTAGAATCAATATTTTACATGCCTGTAAAATACTCGTAAATATTGCCGGATTTACATATTTTATTGCGAAAATTATTCTTATTGTTAAAAAGAACGCTCAAAATATAGCTGCATATAATAATTATTCACATAATCTTCTTCAAAAGGAAAATCATAATGAACACACAAAAGTGTGTTTTAATATAAATCATCATCTGAATCAGTCTTATCACTACTGTGACTGTTGATATAATGAAAACCAACAGGGAGAGTTTCCTGATCTTATTTGTCTTAACGATTCTTTTGTCAAAAAATTGTTTAGGGTGAAGTTTATCAATTTTCGGATCATCAAACCTGATCCCCATAAAAATTATTGCTGTCACCAATTGGAAATCTAAGATCTGGGCTGTAGCGTGCCTTCTCGAGCCCCGTGCAGACTTTTCTTGGGGGCGCAGTGGAAAGGGTTACGTTCGGAGAAGGAGGGGTTTGTCTACCCCCCCCCCCCGCCTCAGTTTTTCCAATGATTCGTTTTGGAAGCTATTCTTTCTTGAAGATTATTTCAAACAAGACACTCAAAATTTCCAAGAAATAAGTGTACTAGTTTTTTCTTTGTAAGGCCCTAAATCAGCTTGGATTCCTGGACATCACCCAGGTTATCCCAGCCTTGTTACGGGCCTGTCTAAGATCAGTCATCTATCATTTTCTTTGCTATTGGTGCTTGAAAAAGAAGTCTGTGAATTACTGTTCAATTTGCTTTTAGAATCATAGCCGATTTACGTTCCAGGACCGGACTCAGGTAAGAGGGATGAGAGCAGCACCATGCCGCAAAATATTGAGGGCTGTAAAAATGAAATAGATTGAAATTCGTTGACTGTACAGGGTGTCCTGTAAGTTTTATCCGTATTCTTTATCTCATCAACCGTTCGTCGTAGAGGTATGGTTCTAATTTAAAAAATGCTCAAAATGTGTTCAGAAATCACTCTGTATCAATTTCAAGAGTGAAAATATAGTGTGTTGATATCAAATAGATAATTTTAATTTTCATACGGTGCCCGCCCTCTAACTTCCAATTAAAAAGTTGTTACCTTGTCTTTGCTGCTCCCAACAAAAAAGTTCGTTTTGATAAGTGCAATATTAGCTGAGATATTTGAATTCAAAAATTGAAGAAAAGTTGGGAAAGAACGGCACAAAATAACGGACAATTATTCTTTCCTTATTTATGCTATTATCCTCCCCCCATTTTCCCCCTAATTTTGAAGTTAGAGTATATGGGGGAACGTGTAAAGAATTTATAATCTTCATTTTATGACACTATATTTTCACTCTCGAAACTTATGAAGAGTGATTCCAAAACGCATTTCGTGAGCATTTTTTTTAAAGTTAAACCATACCTGTACGACGAACGGTTGCTGAGATAAAGATCGAATTAGGACTTACAGGACACCCTGTATAATCCATCGCAACTACCTAACAAAGTCCTAGCTGGAAATTAAATAAGAATAACTAGTATAGCTCCTAACTAACAATTATTTTGGAAGTACCATCAATAAACCTTATTATACAGCATGTCTAGGAAGTCCTATATGCAAATGTATTTGCGCATATGCATTTGCATATTTTCTCATTTTTTAGTACTAATGCGTATAAATAACTACACAAAATCAAAGAATTTTAAGAATAAGTTCATATTTTTGAATGTTTATTAAAGCCCGATCACTTGTAATTTTTCAAATTAATATTGCTCATAATATTTTTATAACATCGGGGGGTCTTTATTTTCCCGCAAGTGGAATTTAGTGAATAATGGACAAAAATGTTTACAATATTTTCCAAAAATATCAACCGTTTTATTGTAACGCTATTTATACAGAGAGCGTCAAAAGTGGTCAATGTTTTTAAAAAAACAGCAGCTAAGAGCTATTTCTAGAAAATAGCGTCGAAATTCTTTTGTTACTGGTATTTCGAAAATGAGCACAGCTACGGCTCACTAGAAATTTAAAATGCGTGAATTAGATAATGTGTAAATGTTATTTGCATACGCAGTATTTACATATATAGGGATATTATTTTGTAAATGTACATGCACCAAAAAATACACAATATGCATTTTAAAAACGTGCTTTTTTTTGCATGATGATTTTTTTTTAAGCAGATTTTTTTCATTTTTGGTACAGATTTTGGAATTTCAAAGTTTCTTGTACATATATTTTGGATTTTTTTAAAATGAATATTTTGGTATTTTAAGTGGGTGTAAAACTACATATTTGTTTTATTATGTACCCATATAGTTTTAATGAGTCGTAAAATGACTGATCTTTCATCGTCGCCCGTAATTAAAAGACGAAAATTATTGTAATTTTTTTATTTTCTTACGTGCCCGTGTCGGGCATGTAGTTGAAAAAAAAAATACGTGCCCACAGTAAGAATTTTTATATGGCCTTTGCATGTCGGGCAGCAGATTTGCCCAGCCCTGCTAAATATGATGTATCACCGATTCTCGAAAAAAAAAAGAATTCAACTGCCAATTTAGCCATATTTTGCAGAATATGAACGTTATTTATTAAAAGTCAGAAAAACACTGACTCCCCCCCCCCCCGTCAGCAAAATTTCGTCAGCAGCTTAAAATATTTCATATCTTTAAAAAGAGGCGGTTGATGACGTAGCAACCTTCAAAGTCCCCTTCCCACCCCCTTGTCATCAAAAGTCAGCAAATACGAACCCCCCCCCTCCCCAATGCTGACGTAATACTTGAATGACCCCTTTTGCAAAATGCCTCCATCTTTGATTCTAGTAAAGATTAAAGATTAAAAGTAGAGTAAACTTCGTCTAAAAGCAAAAACAAAAAACGGTGAAAACGGGACATTTTTGCGATATGAAAGTCTATGAAAGGGATAAATTACGGGAGAATGCAGTAGTGTCCCGTATGCAAGCCATGATAATTAGGAGCACATCAGAGCACCAAACTTCCTAAACTGCCTATATTTTTTTTAGTTTGAATATAAAAAAACGTCATAAAACAACGGAAAATGTGCAGTTTGTGGCATTTCCATCGACGTTATAAGCAAGGCTCACTAATATTATCTTCTATGAGGATCAGCCCAGACCGCCAATTATTGCCGTTATAACCTCGGTGTCGTTACAACTGGGTTTGACTGTATTCCATCGTGTCCAACAAAACGAGCCCTCAATCCTCATCCATCAAAGAGATATTTCGATAACCGTTGACGTCCATGTCTTTCAATATCTCGTGCGATATTTGAACATGATTGCTACAAGGCGAATAAGTAAAAAGCGTCGATTCTTCATCACCTGGGGCCTAGTACATGAGTTAAACAAATACACAAGCGTACTTTTTTTTTTTTTTAACCATTTCCCTTCTGAATGCTCAGCGTATTGTGTGTACGGATTATTGGGCAACCCACACGACGACTCGCGTAACGTACTATGCAAACGCATTCCACTTCAGTCTCCTACTATTATAACGATTTGTAAATACATGCTCATGTAAATGGCATTATTACCGAAATCCTCTGCTGTTGACGTTTGCGTCTCGAAGTTGCTCTTTTCGGTTGAGCGACGAGTTCGCTTGAACGTGAAATAATCTTTTTGCTGTGCTTTCCTTGTTTTTTCCCTGTGCTTTCGCAGCCTGATTGCATTGTTTTTAAAAATGTTGAATGTCTAAATAACCTATGCTTTTACTCATTTGGAAAGTTTTTATTCAGTTAAAAATGACGGAATTGAAGAGGTTATTGTGAATGGTTAATTTTCCCTAGGCTGTTTTGAATTTTCCTAAAATTTGTTGGACAATACTGAAAATGTTTTCGATAGTTATACATTCAACGTCCTCGACATCCACGATATTTAAGTTTACGGAGCGAACATTCCCTGTAAGTTCTGGTTTACTTACGCACGATTAATTATATCATATTTGATTCGATATTTATATATCACTAGCTGATACCCGGTGACGTCGCCCGTCCCGTAAAAAATTCATATATGTATAGCTTATTAATTATTTCTTAATCAAAATATTTCTGCATTAAGTAAGAAAAAATTACTTTCATTTTTAAACATTTTAATTAAAAACTTCAGGCAATTGCTTGTGGATACACAATATATTTTTTTTTCCCATCTGGTGTGTAGATGCACAAACTTTTAGGATTACCAACACGCGAACAGGCGACGTAAAGCTGTCCGTGTGAAAACAAGGCTCAAGTAGGTTGATAACAACTGGCCTTGCGTTTTGTTGATTGTCATGGTAAAAGCTAAATGAATCGGGAACTAATCGCTTGAAAGTGAATGGAATTTCTTCAGTGATAATTATTGGGGTATGTGGAATGAAGACGTCTTCTCCTCCAGCACATCCAGTTAAAATCGTTGCTTCAATGATGTAAGTGTGCAATTTCTTCACGCAGAGTCTGTTGCCATTGCAGAGTATCGGTGTCTCCAAATTTCTTAAAAGCATTATAGGTGCTCCGACTTTGAGGGTCAAGTTGTGTGGTGGCACACCCGGAACATCCACAGATACAGCACTGTCTGCGCTGTGTCTGTGACAGTGTCAACCGATTTGTAAGATGTGGAGTCTCCCGGAATAATTTTTAGGATTTTTTCGTTGATCTTGTTCACACTGTCATTTTTCGGTGCCAGAATCGCTCTCTCACAAAGCCACTCATGGTTTCGGTGATTTTGTTGAATATTTGGGAAGACTTTGTCTGCAAGTTCTTGAACTGAATTTAACAACTGGCAAAATCCATTTGGGAACATATCAGTCCAGTGCTTGGGTCTAAGGGAATTCTTCCATTGCCAAGTTTGATCAACTGATGTGAAAATGATGGCAGTGCTGAGTCATTTTGCAGTTGAACTCGCATGTTGATGGATAATGATAACTTTTTAACTTCGTACCAGAGTGTCAACTTTGTGCTAGAGTTTTTTAAATTGAAACTGTACCTATACGATGGGCGGTTGATAAGATAAAGGCCGCATTATCACTTACAGAACGCCCTGTATATAGGCTGGCTGAAATACCCGGCGCTTCCCGGGTTTTCTTCAATTACTGGGAGGATTGGAAAAAGTTACAAACCGTTATAAAGGAATAAACTGTTATAACAACAGAATTAAAGGTGTGGGAAACCATTGTAAAGGCATATATTCCCGTCTGAAACGCATTGTTGGAAACCACGGTAACCAAAGTAAACGTTCCGAAAGTAATTGTTGAGGCCCCAAAACTATTGTTGCCCGACAGTTTTTTGCCCATTTCGGGCATTTGCCCAGCTCTGACGAACTTTTAAAGTAGCCTACGGTTCAATCCCGGACCTGTTTGGTATATATGCAAAATCTGGCGACGATCGGTCTAAAACTGTAGATTTGTATAAAGAGCATACATACATACATACATACTTTCACATTTATATATAAGATTGCGCCCTGATATTTTACTGTTCCTGATATAACTGTCTTTATTATATTTTATTACGTAGTTTATGGTTCAGTGCGCTGAAAAAAAATATTCTCTGAAGTATTAGGCTATCGCCTTTTTTCTATTAAAAAAAAAAAAATGTTGAAAAGTGTTAATTTGTTTCAGTTACAATTATGCGAAACAATCAAATATAAACACAAAGTACATAGCAGTCAAGTTGTCTCTTTGAATGGGAAAAGTCGTAAGGCTTCTCACGGAACCCTTGGTATAAGGCAGGTATAAGGCTGTTCGTGGAACCCGTGATGATAATGAGGCTGTTCTACGGAACTCAAACAAGTTTTTAAACATTTACCCAAAAAAAAGGGGTTCCTGCTGTACAGGTAGCTTGATTGCCCCAAGGCAAAATGAAAGAGGGCGGCTTAGTGGCACTACCTCTTAATATACATATTTATTGTCACGAATCGTTGTGTTAGATCTTATCGTGAAAGCCTCCGTGCAACTAAGGTTCTCGTAAAGTGGGTGGGTCTGACAGAACTCCATTCCAAGACACCGAGATTATTCCAATATCAGTTGTCTTTTGTGAAAGAAAGAGGGCACTTAAACCAGTACCTCGGCTAACGAAGATAATTCGTTCCGGAATCACGTTCGTTAGCCGGGGTATCACTTTTATCTAAGACGGTATGAGACGGATACCTGTCTTCGATGGAACTAAAAAAGTCTCTTCATTTGATCAATGCCTTTATGTGCGTGTGCACCTTTATAAATGGAAACACCACCGCGAGTGCACCTGCCTAAAATGGAATATTACTTCAGTCTCTTGACGTTCCGTTTCGTACAGATTTCATTATACAGGGTGATTCAGAAAAGATGGGAAGAGGTGATAGTACACATCAATACAAACAATTGTCATCAAAAAATGAATGGTCTAACATGGAAACATCGAAACGGCCGCATTTAAACGGCATTCCTGTTGAAGTTTATCGGGAGAAAAAGAACACCGTGCATGCAAATGTAACCTGGGGAAGAAGAAACCATATGCAAATCTGCGTTACTGTGAATAAAAGGCGCGGACGCCAGCACAGCGAAGTTATTCCAGCGTGTAACCGTTCTAACAGTTGTAACGTACGGATAATGGCACACTTTAGTAATACACGAATTTCATTTACTGAGCTGCAAAATCCAAATAACATTTTAAAAAAATCGTCTCACAAAACTCTCAATCCGTAACGGGTGTCCCAGAAGCCTAAAGATAGGTGAGAGTATTGTACACCTCAGAACAAACAGTTTTTCTAATGGAACGCAGGATGACTTATAAAGATGCAATTTTTGCACTGATGAGAAAAAAAAAGTTCTTAAAGTAGATATTCTCAAACGGCTCCCTTGCCCAATTCATTGTTTATCGGCGGCTCCCCGGAATAGTTTAATAGTTTTTTCAGTAAGAACCACTTCAAAAAAGCACTTCACGGGCACACGAATCAATATCTCTAGCTCGGCGTGACGCCCCTAGGAGCCACGGCGCACACTTATAAAAAAGCACTGTCTTAAAGTAACCCGAAAAGTGAGAAGAACCCCCTCCCACTACGCCCCCAAACGCATAATACCAGTTAGAGAGAAAAGGGGACAATATTTTTTGCCTAGTAATCACCTGTAAATGGAAGGAAGAATTTTTATTCACTCTTTTCACACTTTTGTATGAAATTTTCCCGTGATGTGAGCAAGGCAACCATAATATTTTTACCGACTTCTGAAGTGGAGGGATACATGTATGCCCTGAATAACTCGGTTGCTTGGTCAGTCGGGACAAACCACCACCACCTACAGAAGAAGAACTCTGCACGAAGCTTGTGACGTCAATGAAGAAAGCCATTTCTCCTATTGCCATTGGATATACTGCAAAAAAGGGTAAAGATATCGCATGCGTCGGCCTGCTATATCCAATGGCAATGGGTGAAATGGCCTCCTTCAGTGACGTCACGAGGTTCGTACAGAGGCCTTGTTATATAGATGGTGTTGGAGAAGCACGCATTTTGGCACCTGCTTGTAATGTGCCGTCTTAATGCATGCTCCCCTCCTTCCCACCGGGGCGCAAGTACAGAGAGGGGCCTAAGATAAATAAGATCTCGTTGATATTTTCGAGATTAAACACGCAAATTTTCATAAGCAATCATTTTTAGTCAGGTAGGGGCCCTCTGAAATATCAATTTGCCCGGAGACCCACGATGCTTTTAAGACGGCCCTGGTTAGAGAAGTTAAAAGGTGAAATGTTTACCCTCTCTTCTCCATCTGGTCCGGTGCACCAGAACGACCTGCTTCCCCTTAGTTGTGACCTTGGACCCTGAGAACCTTCGCGAAAATTAGTTTTCTCTTCATGTGTATTATCGCCCCTCTCATTTTAGGGGTAGAGTTCTGGGACACTATATTTAAGCTCCCTTAACACACTAGTCTTGGCAAAGTACGAAAAACTGGATGCCAAGCGCAGATGAAGCTAAAGTTTGGAAAGAAAATTTTACGTATGTAGTAATGATGAGTAATAATCAACACATTTCTAGTGTGTGAGTACAATTATGACTACTCATTTAATTCTCTTCATGGGGGTATTATGAAATCTATAGTGAATACGTGTAATATGCAATGAGTGGGAGTTGAGGACAAACAATTTTGGGTATGCTTCTAGTATAAATTAGAAAATTCAACGCAAACGTCATCAAGAATGTGAATAATAATCATTTCCTGAGAAAATTGCAGAATGGCAACAGGTGCGACAAATGCAAAACACTGGAACAACATGTATTAAAGACTGCTCAATAAATGGTTAGGAAATAGAACTTTTACGAGCCCACTTGCATTTCTCACGCACATTCAAGGAGAAGATGGCCGCATTCACTAACCTCTTCATTGCTGTAGCAGTATTGGTGGTTGTTTTGGACCAGACAGGTAAGATTTTGTTACGATTAATTATCAGTTTAAAAAAATTGAATTAATATGCGAAGTATCGAATACACGGGGTGTAACGTTAAGTCCTTATACACCCTCCAACTTTTAAACCGACGGTCATAGAACCTGTAAATTAAAAAAAGAAATCTAAATAATACGCTAATTTTATTGGCATTTATTTTATAGATGTATGAAATTCAATTCTTTTTATACGGTCCCCCCTCTTCTTTCAAACCGAGCTCAGCTCCATCGTCATGGGCAATTCACTACCGAACGAAATGCGCTGGAAGTGTGGATGTGTACCTATCATTCTGAATGCGGACCTAGTGCTGTGCGTAGGGTTTTTAATTTTTGTGCTGCCATATGTTTTTACGACTATAAGTGAAGTGTAATGATTGAAAATTTACACCGTTGTGTATTACTGTTGCGAGACTTACTAACGGGATAATAGGGTTGGGATCCCCTTCTTGAAGTTAGGAACCGACCACCATACTGTGTCAGCTGCTATACGGAGCCTTTGTTGTTTAACTTTACTTTTCAATTATAAAGTTGTTGTCTTGTCTCTACTGAGCCCAATAAAATAATTTGATGTTTCTTTGAGACAATCGAAACATTCTTCTGCAGTTGCAGCTTACTACAACTTTTCTACATTCTAAGATGACCCTTCCCCTTAACTTTCAATATGCAGTACTTCGGCGAATATTACAATTAGAAATATGGAATTATTTTGAGGCTAAGAAGAGACGGGGAAACAACTTTCTAACTGCAAGTTAGAGGACAGGGACCGTATAAAAAATAAAATTTTGTATCTCGGTACATTTACGGCCTTTAATAAAATAAATGGCATACGTTTTTTTAAATGAGAACTTGCCATGCACACTTTTTCTAATTAAAGTTATGTTTCTACAACCAACGCTGATGAAGGGTGTATAAGGACGTAACTTTACACCCTGTATATTTTTATCGAGAAATGATTATTTATTTTATTAATTAATCAGTTCTAGCAAAAGTAGTTAGAAATAATTATTAATTATACACGGTGGACAAAAAGTCCGGAAAAACTTTAAAATCACATAAAAACCAGAAAAATAACCGAAATAGAAAACGGTTTGCAGGGTTGGCATCGCTAGGCCAGAGGAATTTTTTTAAGACAGGAAAAAAATAATTCAAAAACAGCTGATAGGTGGCGCTGACGTACACAAGTCGAAAAAAAGATACGCAAATAACGAACAGAATGCCTCCAAATCGTTTATTACAGCTGTATGTGTTGCACATGACTACCACCACAGGGTATAACCCATAATGCGTATAATGTGTTTTTTATTTCGGTTATTTTTCCACTTTTTATAAATCTTTAAAGTTTCTACGGACTTCTTGTCCACCCTGTATTTTATTTGGACAGTTTTCAATTGAAAAATAATTTTTCCAGAAAATATCTTTTTATTGATTGCTTCAGTTTGACTTTAAAGAAAACAGAAATTACTGACTTTTTCTTCTGCTTACAGAATGTTACTACGGGAACAAGAAAAGATCTAAGCTACCAGGTGTTGACACAATCAAACCCAGCACAGCCACAGATAGAGGCAAAGGACTCGCTGACTCAAAATCAAAGGATAAAATTGGGAGTCGGTCATTCAAAAGCAAACGAGCCATCGAGACTTCAGGTTTCGAAGGACAGGATTTCTTTCCGGAGAACATGAATATTCATTCTGGAATAAAATATTAAAGAAATCAGTCAGTTATTCTGTATTTGAGTTTTTCTTATATGCAAAGTACATGCATATATTTTGGAAAATTCAAACAAAAGTATTAGATGTTCGATTTAAAATGTGATGTATTCAAAATTTGTTACCAAGTCTCCTATAACAAAATTTGAATAAATAATTGCAGAACATAATATGCTTGAATGCCTATTTTTCGTTACCTGTCTGCTTGAATTTTTTTTTTCATAATAACTTCTGATTATTATGTTATACAGTACAATCAACCAATACTCAACTTGCCAACTGAAAAATTAAGAAGATATTTATTGAGTTTTACAATGTGTTACATATTAAAATATTTTTCTTTTGCAGTGCAAAGATTCTGCTTACACTCGTTCGCTTCTTCAACGCGCCTCCGACCATGTCGCATCAGGTAAAGCACAGTCATGGAATACACTGTATCACCTGTGAAGGAGTCGACTAAGAAATCTGCCATACCAGCGAACAAAAAAGGGCGAATCGAACAAGTAACAACTCGAGACAGTTCTGTCGAGATCAACCTTCACGTCACTCGTGTAACTGTGTTATCACATCGAACTTGTGAGCATGATTTTGAGGAAAAAAGAAAACTGGGTAATAAAGTTACTGGTTTTGGTTCCCAGCGCGTGGTTCTTCGCGACTTACATTCTAACATTGACTACCGACTTCCCGGACCCGGAAAAGGTAACAAAAGATAGTCCTGTTACAGGGGAGGACAGTTTGCCGTGGATCGAAATAAAGAACCCTAATTATGATATAAATGATAATACGGATATCGACGTCGAATCCGGGAAGGGTGTCCTACCTATTCCGAAACTAGTGGATCAGCCTGGTGAAATGGGTGAGCCGGTGATTCTGACCAACTTGACTAAGGAAGAACAAAAGCTCGTGGACGAAGGATGGAAGACCCATTCATTCAATCAGTTCGTCAGTGATATCATATCCATTCGGAGGAACCTACCGGATCCTAGAGATGAAATGTAACACACACTGAAAATATTTTATAATCGTATACTTTACCGTACATGTATAATCCTACTTTACCGTACATGAAACCTAGTACACATTCATAATTTCTAACGAATCGGTACGTGCAGGAACGTGTTGTGTGTGTGTGTTTTTTGTATGGCCCTATATATTTCTGTTGTCAGAGTTGGGTTTGTTTCGTGTTCCTGCTGGTGATGCCATCTGTCTTTCATAGTTTGTAGTGAATATGGTATATGAAGAGATGGTATTTTTTCGGCCTGAAATACACTGAGAATTGAATTTTCTGGATGTTAATGCCGAAACTGATATTTGGAAAGAAAAGTGATTGTATTGTGTTGCAGATCTGCCTGCCCTCTGTGGCAGAGTTCCTAGCTAACTTATTCTGGCTGGTTCTCCGGGCGGATATAGTTCCGGCACGACCACGCCCTCTGGAGTACCGAGCTTATATCGCACAAGCGACAAAGCCTGGTCATGCTCGGTTCCATCTGTTCAATATGTTTTCTGTGAAGAGGCTTGCTTAGAAATTTAGTTTGCATTGAAGGGGTCGACTCTCTGTATTGAGTAATTCTGCTGATGTGCAAACGGCATTTGATCTCTTGCGTGTTTAATATCGTATCAGGAGTTGCAACGACTTCAGGCGCTAGTTCAAATCATGTGGAAGGCTTCACGTTTCACTCAATTTGCGCACACGGTGTTTATTTCGCGTCTCTGATTCAAATTCAGCTAGGCCTAAGCACAATCTAAACCTTATACTGGGAATGTCCGCATACAACAGCTGCTACTCCTCGCAAATATTTCTCTGAAGGAACTTCTAACGAATCGGTGCATGTTGAAATGCGCCGTATACCGTAAGTGTAGTGTATCATCATCAACTTTTTTCCTGAGAATGTCTGTCACGTGTTCCAGAAGTGCTGCCCTCTGTCTTTGAATTCAGAAGCAAAAAGCTCGGCAGTTTATCTTCTCTGTATCGCGTACTGTATTGTTGTTTATCGCGTACGTAGTAAAAGTGATCTTTGTGGAGAGGACATGGAAGAACCGTGTAAAAATTTATATTTTTCATTTTAAGCCACACTGTATTTTCACTCTTAAAACTGGTACAGGGTGATTTCCGAACACATTTTGAGCAGTTTTTTTTTCAATTATAACCTTACCTCTACGATGAACAGTTGATGAGATAAATGTCGAATTGGAACTTACGGTACGCGCCGTCTGTTTCGAATGTCCCTTCATAACATTAGTCGAGATTGGTAAAATCTGGAGATGTTTGTGGCTACATTTCTTTAGATGATTCATTTGCAGAGGCGGATTTAACGGCGGGAGAATAGGGCGCGCGCCCCCGGGGCCCCGATTAACCAAAAATCCACACTTTTTTCTAATTTAAGGGACCCAATATTATTATTATTATTTTATTTTATTTATTTATTTATTTATTTTTTTGCGCCCTGGGCCTCGATTGACATACTCCGCCACTGTTCATTTGAGTGATTTTTTCAAAACATATATAATTTTTGCGAAATTCCCATGGCAGAACTACCAGTGCTGAAGTTCACACTTTGCTGCTGATTCAGCGGCTACGTTCAACCTCTTCAAACAAGGCTTTGAGTTGCCAGACAACATCTTGGTAGTCCTTAAAAATGCCACATCAAATGCTTAGTATTCTAGTATGCAGGAACTGGGCAAAAAGATAAGAGCTTGTAGAGTTCCATGTTCGTTAATTAAGATAAACAGCTATCAGTTTACATGATACTTACATAAAATGCAAATTCAAGCATTCACTATCTCCACTTGAAAATACAGAAGACATATGGCAGCAAGAACACAAAACAAGCACAACTCTGACAACAACATCAGGACCATACACATACAAAACATTCCGGCATGAACCGATTCGTTAGAAATTTCCCAGAGGAATGTATCTGAGGTGCATGTATGATAAAGTAAGTATCAGTTTACCTATACACGCAAAGAAAATAAATTCCATTAGGTATTCGTCAATGCCTGGAGTGCTATACAATTGCTAATTGAACGTGTTGTACAATACACACACACACCATTCCATACTTTCCATTCCTAACATTCTAGCATCATAAACTCGCTGTGATGTCATGCAATTTTAATTTCAAGTATTAAAGAATAGCATAAGTATTTTTTGAAGTTTAAAAGAATCGCATGTCTTTACAGGTGTAAACGGATTGAATATCCGATGGAGCTCCTACCACCGACCAGCATCATTATCTGCTTCCATAATGAAGCCTGGAGCG